>NC_084464.1:142432094-142732094 GCF_027409185.1 Cynocephalus volans
AAGACACAACAATTACAATTCCTTGAAGTTGATACGACAAGCGAACAGATATGACGTTGTTGGGAGGGAGGGGGGAGAGAGAGGAGGTAGGGAGATTTTGCTAATGGGCCACAATAATCAACCACATTGTATATTGACAAAATATAATTAATTAATTAATTAATTAACTAATTAATTAATTAAAATGATAACATACAGCCAAAGTACTGTGTTCAAAAGTTATTTGGATTATTTTTGCTATTGGATTTTTTTATAAATTTGAAATACAGTTAAGTTTATTTTTTGTTTTGATTTAATTTTAGTACTTGCTTTTATGTCACCATTTTAGTTCAATTTTATTTTTTGATAATGTATAGACTTTACGTGGTACAAAAGTCAAAACCATCAGAGAAATCTCACTCCTATCCCAGACCCCTCTACCTCATTCTATGTACCCTGTAGAGTTAACCATTTTAATTACTAAGTCATTTTCCTATTTTTTAAATGAGCAAATGTATAAAATATGTGTGTGTGTGTATATATATATATGTATATATATATACACATACATATTCTTATTTCCCCTTTTTTCATATACAAAAGTAACGCACTTTATAGGCTTCTTTTGTTTTTGGTTTGTTTTTGTATTTTTTCACTTAACAATGGACATGCTACATGTAAGATGTCTCTTAGGCATCCAGCAGTAGATATCAAATAGGTAAATTGTACAGATAAATATGGAGTTTAGAGGAAAGATTAGAGCCTTAAGATTTCTTCCTGATAAGTTTCCTTATTAATTCTCAAGTAGTGCTTCCTTACACTTTCACCCAGCCAATTATCAAGTAATACTTCATTTTGGTTTTGCTAAAGTCAACTGTCCTTAAAATGTCCTGTACACAACTTGAAAACAATAGCCAGTGCTCTCTAAAGCACGGTTTTAAGAGACAGAACTGGAATTCCATTATCCTCTCATCACTGACCCCATTATTCAAAACTCAATTTTCTCTAAGTATGACCTTTGAGAACTTTCCAAGTTAACCACAGCTTGCTTAATTTGAGGAAGCCCATGAATTAAATGGTCTCAATTCAGTTTCAACTTTCTTATTTCTTCTAAACATTTCTCTAAAGGTCTGGAGCATTTTGATTTTTACATTTGCTCCACAAGCAGATCTCCACAAAAGCCAACCTGAAATTGTAGGGAAAGGAGATTTTCTGTTGCTTGGTCAAATAAAGTGATCTGATCTCAGTGCAAAACAATCAAAAACTTTATGTACTGAAGCACTGACATTGAAAACAGCCCGCTGGCATTACACGATAAGAATAGCTGATATTAATGAGTTTAATAGGCTGCCTTGGAGCACTTTACTGTCATGACCTTTTCATTGTTTCAGCAGTGCCATGATACTAAGTGGAGAGCCCTGGCAAGGGGCTGAGCAGTCACACACCTGAATAAATCAGAGCTCTTGCCTTCAAAGGGCCTTCCTACAGGTAAGGAGACAAGTGTATTTACAGGTATTATTAAAGTGAGATGTACTATATCATCATGAGAAGAGCATTATATAAAAGGCAATGAGAGTTCAGTGACAGAAGCATTAATTCTGATGGAGGAATCTGATAAACTTCTCAGACGACATAAGATTGAGTCTGAACCTTTGAAGGCTGAGCTGAATTTTGACAGCAGTGAGTGACAATTGGTCTTGACCTGAGCTAAGGAGATCTAAGGACACAAGATAGCAAATGATAGAAGCTTTAACTAAGGCAATTGCTGAGAGAAAGGGGAGGACAGGAAGAGATTCAAAGGTCAAATGTCCAAAAATAGGAGGGTTTAGCAAAAGGTCACTGAAGGTACCACATTACACATTTTTGAAAAGAACCTAAAATGAACATTTAATACCTTGGAGTTGCCGAGAAAACGAAGTGAATTTTCTGGTAGATTTGTTCTACTTTCCTCACAGGTTGTCATGAATATCAACAAAAGTGAATGTGAAAATATTTGTTTATTGCATGGTGTTCTTGTTATTTCTATTAACAAAAAGAGCAATAATAAGATAGCTATTTAAAGGGTTTTGGGTTTTTTGTTTTGTTTGTTTGTTTGTTTCCTTGTGAAAGCCTTTAAGTAAAGAGAAAGCAAAGGCTGTACTGAGTTTTTCTGTAGAAAATAATCCAACCACAGGTTTCAAAATAAACTGTTTGTAGCTCTGGGGTTGAATACACTGGGTTCTACTATAGTATCAAAAGGGCCTCTAAGCTCATTTTTTATAAGGAAAACTAGTTTTGTTTCCAAACAAGAAGGAAATCTATTAGAACCCAGACAGTTCATGTTTCCCAGGAGCGCAAGGTAGGGTATGGTAATCCGAAGTTTTCAAGAATTTTTATTTTCTTCCTCTTCCTCAGGGAGATACGTGAAGACTAGTTGTGACACAGAGTCCAATTCTATAACCAGTTCTGATCACATGTGAACTGCAGAGAGAGTGTGACTTCAGGGAGACAAATGCAAGCATAAATATCCAAAATAATGTATTGTCATCACCAATATCATCCACAAAGCATTTTGATAAACACCTATTTCCATATGACTGGCCTTACCAGGGCCTGCTGGTGCATATAACCACAGGCATAGACATCACAAATTCATTCCAACTACTACAGCACAGTATATGTTTCTTATAAACAGGGAAAGTAATAATACCTAATATTTCCCAAGTGCTTATCACATAGCCAGACACTGTTATAACAGAATCTCCCATCTTGTCATTTAATTTCAGCATCAGCTCAACATTTGAGTTCAATCTTATTCTGAACCTTATATTACTGATAAGAAAACCAAAGCTGAGTCATTAAAACTCATCCAAATTACACAGCTAATATGTGGTGAGACAGGATTTTAACCCAGACAATGTGGCTTCAGAGTTTATATTTTTAACCACTGTAGTTTATCGCTCCCAGCAATGCATTTCAAGGGTTAAGAATATGACTGACTGGAGGCTAAGAAAAGAAACAGAGAATTCCATGTCTAGATATGGGATAAAGAGATCATGGCCTGGCTTTGAATTAAAGCTTTGACACTTACATTTTGACATTAGGGGAGCTACTTCATCTCTGCATGTCTCAGTTTCTTCATCTATGAAATGAGGATGAAAAGTAGCACAAACAGCAAAGGGCCACAGTGAGACTTGTACCGTGAATGCACAGGAAGAGTCTATGGGCACATAGAATCTGTTATTATTACTGTCACAAGTAAGAATGCGGCTACCAGGCAGCTCCTCTGAAGGACAGGGCTTTGTATCCTTGTACAAGATTGGTTGTTCCCAGGTGCCAGAAAATGTTCTCCTGAGATGGGAAACATTTGGATATATAGGATGACTAGAGAGGTGGGAGGGTGTTGGGGAGTTGAAGGCCCCCCCAGGTGAGACTCAAGCTCTCCACCATTGTCCCCCAGTCGTGACCCTGAATCGCACCTCTGAGGTGCCTGTCTTCCCTTTCCGAGGGCTCCCGCATGGCTTCCTGACAGCCCCAGAGTGGCGTGGCTTTTCCACAGCCTCCTGGGTGCCCACTTTTCCCAGGAACACACAGAGACATGGCCTCACCAGGGACACACCCTTCTTTTGAATAGAAACTCAGTCTCTTAGAAAATGGAAATAAATCTAAAAGAAAGTAAGAGTATCAAGGCCTAGGTGAAGGAGTTTATAACTTAGAACAGAAAAGGTCTGAACAGGTCTGGTTCCAAATCCTTGCCTAACAGATGAGGAAACTGAGAACTAGAGAAGTGATTTGCCAACGATCACTTAGCTAGGGCTCAGCAGGCCGTGGGAATGGCCAGACTGTGGGGATTCCTGCCCAGTGGTCAATGCTATTCACACTGTGCTGCTTAGAGCACCAGAGCTTCTCCGATGTCCTTCAGAGACCTCCAAGGGAGGAAGAGCAGGGAGCCTTCAGACACTTCCTCAATGAGCCATTCCCTTCTAGGATGTGGTTTACGTGTGGGGCTTCTGACTAAGACTGGTTTTGAATGAAGGGCTCCAGAGCCAAGAGAATGTTTGAGAACCACTATCTCAAACCTTGGTGCCTCTCAGACACTCATCACTGAACAACTTCTAGAAAGCCAACTAGAAAGTTTTCCCAATGATGGAAACTTTCGTTAATTATTCCAGGAGCCAATGAGGCCACACAATTACACTTCAAGCCAACAGACAAATGTACAAATAGATCTGAAGATAATAGGAAACAAAGATGTCAGGATGTTTCTGTGTGATTTACATTTGTATGAATTAAATTGTTTTTCAAATTAATGGTAAATAATTTGTCTAAACAGGATAGGTATTGATAGAGTAATAAAGATAGTCTCTTCAACAAATACTTATCAAGTGCCTACTATGTCTCAAGCTTTGCCTGTAGCCTGAATAAATATCTCACCCACGTGTGCTATCATTTTTCAAATGTATCCAGATGATTTTACCACTGATAATATGCATATGCAGTTTTAAATCTTGTTAAATTCACTATAGTTTTCAGTTTTTGTGATATTTTCTCAGTCAACATTTTCCTCAGGTCCATGAATTTATTTCTTGTACGTGAAAAAAGACATTTTCATGTGTGGAAAATTAGGGAACCCCTAGTTAGACTGCAGGACAGGAATGAGCATTGAGTAGTAATAAATTCTGCTGTTCCATTAACATAAGACAAGAGAACGATTTCTGAGCATTTCTAGGCTATTTCAGGCTCACACATGTTTTTTTGTGAGACTAGCCATAACTATTCTTTCATGTGTTAACACTTAAATTTAACAAAGACTTCTGAGCAGAAGACCACAGAGAAGTCAGCTGGTTACATTATCTGGATATTAATAAAAATAAGAACCTTTTGAAAAGAGGTATAATCTAACTTCTTTATTCCTCCCTAACACACAATAACCCTATAATGGTATAGGGAGACAAAACCCTATACGGAAATGTTAGCATTTGCTAAAAATAGCAGTTGGTCAAAAAGATGAGCAAGCACAACAGGACCAAAAACTTTGTCACTTGTCATAGTAGTAGCATGGGGGAGTGGGGTGGGAAGTCTGATAAAACTGGAGAGAAGTGAAGCTGCCCCCTCAGTGTTTGATGACTGGGGGGAAATCACAGCTGGGCTTAGTTGTAATGGCAATCAAAAGTAACTAGGATATCAGCACACTGACACCTCAGGAATATTAGGATATTAGTAATACCTTTTTGTGCTGGATTTTGCTGTTCTTAATCTCCAACCACTGTCTGGGTGGTGACCATGAAGCTAGTTGGAGGTTGAGGTGGGGTTATCTTCCTGGGAGTGAGAGGCTGTCTGCAGTGAGAGCCAATGTTGTGCCAGATGGCAGTGCCCATTACCAAAGGGCACTGCAAGGAGAGAATCGGAGACAATGCAGTCAAGCCAGTGGCCTGGAAGTAGGTGAGAGAAAGGGAGAGCCAGAAACCCCAGGTGACTAGGATGAGAATCTCCTTCTCCTTGGTCTCCACTCTTGAAATATGAGCAGATATAACTCTGAACAGTGTCTCATCAGCTGAGCTGCCCCTGGAATGAATCACAAACACAGCCTCTGTAGGAAAAGCCATCTTCTGCCACTGGACTTTGAATTCCCTGGATGTTAGGGAAACTCTCAACACCTTCTCTGCCAAGAGCAAAAACACATTTTTCTGCTCTTGAATGTCTTGAAACCATAACTACTTAGGGTAGTTACCTTTCCAGATGACAGGTACTTCTCTTGTCAAGTTTTCTTATCTACCCATCAAAGAGGCTTCTTCCAGAATTTATGTCCCCTAATTGTACAGTGTAATGGACTGAATGTTTGGGTCCCCCCAAGTTCATATGTTGAAGACCTAATAATCCCCAATGTGTTGGTGTTTGGAGATGGAACCTTTGGGAGATAATTAGGTTTAGATGAGGTCATGAAGGTGAGGTCTTCATTGTGGGTTTAGTACCCTTATAAGAAGAGGAAGTGATGTCAGAGCTCTTTCTCTTCCAAAGGAGAACACAGTGAAAAGGTGGACACCTGCAAGTCAAGAAGAGGGCCCTCACCAGGAACTGAACCTACTGGCACCTTGATCTCAGACTTCCCAGTCTCCAGAATCCAGAACTGTGAGAAATCAATATCTATTGTTTAAGCCATCCAGTCTATGGGATTATATTATATCAGCCCAAGCAGATAAATACGTACAGTTACAGGAGTAAGAAATGCAGGTCAGGTACCTCTTGACAATATGTTGATATACATTAGCATCCTTTTATTTTCACAGATCCACTGAAAAGTCTTTTGAGAATAGATGGAGATGTGTGAAGAGCTCTCCAAAGATTCCCACAGCTCTTGGAAATTGACTCTCTAAGTACTATAGGGATTTGAGTGTGTGAGCTCATGCTAGTTAATTTTTCTGGTTCAGCTCATGCTAGCTAAATTTTCTGGTCCAGGGAGTATATAAAAGGATCTTCAAGAACTAAATAGAAAAAAATTGTACCAAACTGGATTAAGTGGGGCTCCTAAAGTGAGGGCAAGCCCAGAACACCTGCCAAGAGTTAGAGACTGTGACCTACAGTCACTGTAACAAATTGTCTAGCACTGATTTGGCAGAATTCCAGGTTAACACCTCACTTAGAACTGCAACCAGGAAATTGCTAAAGAAATGCCAAGAAAATATATATTCGAGTTGTGTGTTGCAACTCCCTTTTCCCAGTATAAGAACCTTACATTTTATTCCCACATGTGTGTGATATTTCAGATTTAGAGTTTCAAATTTTGATCTGTTTAATAGAATTCTCTTAGAATAAATATGAAAATCTCTTGCCTCATAAGCTTTAAACATATGATCCCCTGGGGAGTGGGGGAATGAGCAGAGTAGGCAGGGAACAAAGCTGTGATGGGAAAATGAGTATGAGATCCCATTCCCACAGACTGTGCAGTTTTAAAACAATTGGTTTCAAGTTCTGTGCTGTTTCCTGTGCCTCAGCTTCCTCTTCATATCAGTAAACCCCAATCAGTTTCTTGAGTGATCAAAGGTCAACATATCAGCATCTATTCCACACCTAAAAATCGTTCTTTACATTTTCTTCATCAGTGCATTGTTAATCTTAATGTTTCTGTAAGCAGAGATCAACAGCCAGTCAGTTCATCTGGGGATTTAGTGATGCAGAAGCCATAGCCAGACATCTTAAAGAAATCATATTTGCTGTGTTTCCTATTCATGTAATGCAGGAAGTGCTGTTTTCACAGGCTCCTGTGCTCTCAGAGATAAGGAATGTTCTGCACTGTTCAGAGATTTTAGATAGACCATTGGAATTTTGCATGAGATACGGAGCATGCAGCCCTAGACAGAACAGACAGGAAGTTGTCCTTATGGTGTCATCACCCACTGGAGCTGTCTGCCAGGACCTGGGAAACTTGGATAGCTGAGATTCCTCTGTGGACTTGATATTGACGGTTGCGTGTATGTATAGATAAACATATCTAAGTATGTATCTGGCTACTACTGTGGGATTTCATTCATAGGAGCAAAGTACATTGTAAATGAAGCAGATCAAACTGTGTTCGATAGGTCTGCATAAGAAAGCAGGTTTAGATTTGACACCCCAGCGTCTGCTTAGAGGATCAAATGAATCAGTAGGTACATTACTAATCATTTTTCTTTATGTGACCTGAAGCACATTCCCACCCTGAAGCAAGGCAGGATGTAAGCAATAAGGTAAAGCATGATAAGAATTGTGATGTTTGCATTCTGGAAGCTGTAGATGGGATACCCTGACAAGGGCAAACATCAGTTCTATGCCATTTCTGCCAAGAATGCATAACTGAAGCTAATGAGGAAACATTTGGGAATCAAACAATGATCTCCCAAAATGAGGATCATTCTATTGAAAAAGAATTGGGGTAGGGGCCAAGATAAAAGGGAGGATGATGCATGTTTCAAGACTGTCAATAGTCATAAAAGCAAAAAAAAAAAAAAGCTGAGAAATTGTTCCAGATTGAAGGACACTAAAGAGACATGAAAACTAAATCTAATACACTAGATCCTGTACCAGAGGAGAGAAAATTCTATACAGGGCATTATTGACTCAATTGATAAAACCGGAATTGTCGGGTCCACTGCCGGCCAACCCGAACAGCCCTAGTCTCGTTCTTTGGTGGGCGAGCAAACGGCCCGGATTACTCTTTCCCTCCTGTCCCCTTTGGAAGGAGACGGGGGAAGAGAGCTGTGAAGAGAGGTGAGCACAGCTGTCGGCCCCAAACAGCCCGGTTAAAGGACACTCAGATGCGGTGGGTTCTGTCGAGCAGTTCCGTTTATTATCACACAAGCACTTGCTTTTAAAGGCAAATGGGGAAGGGAGGATTTTTACATAATCCTATCAGCTTAAAGGTTATGAGAGCATGCATCCTGTCTCGATGCCTAGCTATTGCAACCACGCAGTGTTCACGAGTGCAGAAGCACGTATTTGGCCAATAAGGGCTAAGGCAAGGTTCCCGCAGACACTCCCACCCTACTTCCTCCCGCGGCCGTCTTAGGCTGCTATGTTAATACGCTCTTGTGGGCCCATAATGGCACCGCTTGTAATGTCACTTAAGGTGGCGTTAGTTTTTAAGGCCTGACACGGAATTTGGATGGTAGTTGGATAAAAGTTTTACATTGATGATAAATATTTTAATTTTACTTAAGTTGATGTATTAGTCTGTTTTCTGTTGTTTATTTAAAAAAATCAGAAACTTTGTAATTTATAAGAAAACAAAATTTATTTCATACAGTTTGGAGGCTGGGAAGTCCAAGGTCCTGGTGGCACATCTGGCGAGGGCCTTCTCCTTGGTGGAAACTCTCTACAAGGTCCTGTGGTGATGCAGGCAATCACATGTGGAGAATGGCATGAGCAAGACAGTTCATATGCATAATTGTTCTCCTTATAAAGCCATCAGAACCACTCCCTGATAACCCATTAAATCATTAACCCATTACTTCATGAATGGATTAATTCATTCATGAGTGCTCGGTCCTCTTGACCCAATCACCTCTTAAAAACCTCCTCTTTCAAATATCATTATTGGATTTCTCACCCTGTTAACACTGTTACAATGGGGATCAAGCTCCAATGAATTTTGGGGAGGCATTTAACTAACAGCAGTTGATAACTGTTCTGTAGTTATGTAAGGTATAGTAGTTAGGGTTCTCCAGAGAAACAGAACCAATAGGATAAATATGCATTTAGAAAGAGATTTATCATAAAGATTTAGCTCATGTGATTATGGAGCCCAGTAGGTCCCAAGATCAGCAAGGTGAGTCAGCAAGCTAGAGATGCACGAGAGCCAGTGGTGTGGTTCTAGTCCAGTTCTGAAGGCCTGGGAACCAGAAGAGCTGATGGTATAGTTCCAGTGTAAAGGCCAGCAGGCTTGAGACCGCGGTGATCGTTCTGAGTCTGAAGTCAGGAAAAAAGATGTTATCCCAGTTCAAAGGCCTTCAGACAGGAAGGATTCTCTCTTACTTGAGGGAAGGGAGGGCCAGGTTTGTTATTCTGACTGGCGGAGGCCCACCCACATTAGGGAATCCAATTTGCTTTACTCAGTCTGCTAATTTAAATGTTAATCTCATCCGAATCGCCCAGAATAATATTTGAAGAAATATCTGGGCAACCTGTGGCCCAGCCAAGTTGACACATAAAATTACCCCCTACATAAGGAAATAGCCATTTTATTAGGAAATACACATTAAAATGTTTTGAGATGATGGTGATTAAAAATTATAGAGAGAGATAGTAAATGATAACACAAATTGGGCAAAATGTTAACAATAAGTGAATCTGAGTAAAGGGAATAGAGACATTTTTTGTACCCTTCACCTAAATTTCCTGTAAATTTAAAATTACTTCCAAATAAAAAAGATTTTTTAAAGCTTTTCATTGTCCTGCTAAAAGTACTCCACCTGCTTCCCATTCACTAGAACGGCTCTGACTTTCTCCTCTCAGCCTGCAGCACTGTAAGTGGCCCAGTCTCTGCCCACTTCTCATCTCAGCTATTGCTTCTCACCTCCCCACTTACACCTTCACTCATCCTGCACCACTTTCTACTTCTGGAATGTGCTGAAATCACTCCCACCACAGAACCTTTACTCTTGCATTTTCTGCCTCTACACTCTTCCCCCAAGTCTTCACATGGCTGCTCAGGTGTCTTGTCAAATGTCACTTCCCCAGAGAAGGCCTCTGCCCATCTTCAGTCATATTTCTCTGTTCCACTTTTCTCTCTGAACCTATCATGGTGACTCACTCCTTTGTTTGTTTGTTATACTCACAGGGATATACATCACAGAAGGGCAGGAATCTCATCTCCCACTTACCCTGTTTACTACTATATCGCCAATATCTAAAACATTGCTTGACATCTGGTAAGTCCTAAAGAAATATTTTTAATAAAGGGATAAGTGTTGAAGTGCCTATAAGCCCCAAACTTTTAAAAAATACTCAATCTATTAGCTCTTTGTCCTTCCTTGACATACTTCAAGAAGTCCATGGAAAGTTCTGTATTATCTTTCAATTCTATTTTTCCATGAATTTTTTGAAGTACCCTCATATATAGTCTTTTCTAGTTTTTGGTAAGAACTTTAATGGTAAAAATTATGATGTTGCAGGTGAGCATCAAATACAGGGTATGTCTTAGTTTGTCTTGTGTTGCTATAAGAAAATACCTTAGAATGGGTAATTTACCAAGAAGAGAAGTTTATTTGGCTCACAATTCTGGAGGCAGAGCAGTGGAGAATGGTAAGAGGCACAAGGCTGGAAATGCATTAAGCTAAAGCCTGACCTTTCCCCACTTCTCTTTACAAGAAACATAGCACCAACATTGCTTGGCTTCTCGTGAGGGTTTTTGTGATGCATCGAAAACGAAGGGGATCCTGGCTTTATAAAAATCCACTGCAGCAGGAACTCATCCATTCCCACAAGAACTCACTCACTGCTGTGAGAACACAGCACCAAGCTGCCCACGACAAGGGAGTCCACGTGACCCAGACACCTGCCAGTAGGCACCACCTCTTAAAGGGTTCCACCTCCCAACACCACCACAGTAGGGACCAAGTCTCAACATGAGTTTTGGTGGGAACAAGCCATATTCAAACCAGAGAAGAGTATTATTACAGAAGAGTTAAAAGAAGTACTGGTTGATGAAAAGAAACATTTTTGTTCAAGTTATTCTGACGGTCTGAGAATTGAACTAGGCTGACCTAGTTTATGTGAAAAAGCCGACAGATATATAATAAGAAAATCCCTTGGGAATAGGTAGGTCCTTGAATTACAAATACCTGGTACAATATCTAGAAAATAGTAAAGAATTCATAAATGCTTACAAAAGCAAGAAATAACCTATCAATAACTCATAAGTAGGTCACTCCAGAAAAAGTAAAAAGAGAGATGGCTAGTTTTGTACCTTCAAACATTAAAACAGATTCATTCATTTTTTTTTTTTAACTAGAAAAAGAGCTCATGACAATCAGAGATAAGGTTTCCCCCGTGAGGTAGAAACAACATTAGAAATACTGTGCCTCAATATAGTTGTCACTTCTCAACATTTTTTATTTCGTTTTTTGTTTTTTGGGTTTTTTTTTTTTTTTTTTTAACTTCTGGTTCAACTGATGACTCAAACTTCCCAACGAGCCATATGTTGCTGCACAAGGCATTCGCTTTCTGCATTCACTAGAGATGAAAGCCAGGCAAATAGAATAAACCACTTTTTACCCATCAAAAATAAGAATGAAATTCTATTTGCAGCAAGATCCAGGTAGCAGACTGTAAGTCATTGTGGCGTTGAAAGCTAGCACTCTCCTGCGATGTCATAGCCTGACTTGTACCTTTAGACTCTTTAACTTTGCAGCACTTATACCATGAGAAGGTTCTTGCCATTTTTACCAAAAATCTATAATTCTTCAAGTTCAGTGCATTTAGGTAAAAGTGCATTCTCTGGAAGGTCCTCTGTAGATGCCATTTTTCACATGTTTGCCTCCCTGGCACCTCCATATCTGGCATGCAGTACTCCATGTCCATGGCAAGGACAAAGCTTGCTTCAGTATAACTGAGTTATTTTTGTAATTAGTTCTAAAACTTGAACTTATCATTGGATTGTGGTCTTGGGAATGTACAAATGTATTACTCTTGACCTCTTCACAATAGAAAACCAGTTTCACCACTAACATCTCTTAAGCTTAAGAGAAAATAGAATTATCAATCCAATCTTTTTCCTTTCTATTTTTAATTGCAGTATAATTTGTAGAGAGTAAAATTCAGCTTTTTTAATGTATGACTCTGTGAATTTGGACATTTTGCATGCAGTTGTGCAACCACCACGACAATCAAGATATAGAGCTGTTCCAGCACTCCCCCAAATTCCCTCATGACTGTAGTTAAATTCTCCCCCATTCCCAGCCCCCGGTAAGTATCACATGATCAATCAAATCTTTGTATATGAACATGTTCATGATAACTCACTCTTTTGTCCTAATAAATTAAGACTTCGTTAGAATTCAGAGATGAAAATGAAATTTCATCTGCAGAAAGGGAGAAAAGGTAAGTTAATAATGATACCTTACATTTTCTTCCATTATATCTTATTTTTAATTATTTTCCTCTGAATTATGCTACCAATATGTAGAACTTTTGGAATCCTTAATAAAAAAGGATGATGGTATATATCATGGTAGATAAGCAAAAAAATCATTTTTGTCCCCATGGTGAGCAAATGTCATTTCTATAACAGTATCTTAATTATTAATTAGCTTATATTAACCTTCTGAAGTGATTGGTAATAATTAAACCATTCTCCTAATCAGAGATGTGAAAATGTTCTCAATTTGAATCCTGACTAATTGCTAATAGCTTCCTAGAGTTCTAGGTTGCAAAGAATTCTGAGGCTTAATAGGAAATATTCATAATACCAAATATTTAAGTCTTAGAAATTACTGAACATTAACTCTGTATAATCTTATTTAATCCTATCAACAAGCCCAAGAAATGTTTTTATCGTTATCTCCCTGCCATGGGAGGGGAAACTGAATTTTCAAGAGATTAATAACTTATTCAAGGTCAAATAGGTGAGAAGGGATGAAGTTGGGATTTGCACCCACAGAGCCAGACCACAGAGGTGGGTATTTTTCAGCTTTACCACATTATTCCCAAGCAATTAATGACACAATGTGGGGGGTCATGCAAGTTGTGTTAAGGAAGTGAATCAGGGCTAAAATCTGAAGCATGTGTAAAATAGGGAAGGGTAAGAGGTCGCAGAGCAAGGAAGAGCATTTCTAGCAGAAGTCAGAGCAGGGGCAAAGGCCCAGTTGTGGGAAGAGCAAGGCATGTTGGAGGAACGAAGGTGCTGGTGTGCCTGAAGCACAGAGACCCAGGAAGAGCAGTGCGGGAAGACACTGGAGAGAGGCCTGCACACGAGGGCCTGCAGCCGTGGAAGGACTTTGATCTCTCTCCTAAGGGCATCAAGAAGCTCCGGAACAGCTTGAGCTGGCCGGTGACACTATCAAATGGAGGCTTTCGAAAGGTCACTCTGCCTGTCTGGGGAAGGCTTATTCTCAAGGGTAAGAGTGATGGAAGGAGAGCAGTTAGAAGGCCATTGCAAGCAATCCAGTCGAGGAGAGCAGCTGTATTAGCCATGTCTTTTTATTTTCTGTATTCCGATGTTATATTCTGACATCTGGGGCCTTGCTGTCTTTGGAAGGACTGTGCCTTCCAGGGTTAGCTAATTCCTAGAGATAGCAAGCAGTGGCCTGCAGGCATAACTTTCCTATGCAAACCAACCAACTCAGAGCTCGTATCCCAACTGCCTCCTTTAGCAAGCTCCTACACTCCAGGCCACTATCCACCTGCATTAATCACCTCAATGCCACATGCCAGACAACTAGAGACAGGCCCTATGCCTCAGAGCCTGCTGAAATTGTTCAAACAAGCCAGTCCTAAGCCTGTGTACCCTGTCTTGCCCATTTCTTCCCACAGAAACCACAATCAAGACTCACTCCCTCTGCCTCTTGACCAACCCTGGTGCTTCCCCATGTGGCCCCCATGGAGTGCACCCCATCTCTTGGGATCCATGAGTATAACAAACTATCTTTCCAATGACAGTCATCTCCTGATCTGTTGGCCTCACCATACCTAAATAATAATAGAACATACATTTTAAAATAGTGTCATTCTGAGAGAGGGCACATCTGGTGCAACCGATAGGACATGGCGGTTGATTGAACTTGGGGGAGGGAGAGTAGGTGTCAAGAAGGACATTTGGATTTCTAGCTTGTAAGCAGTGAGAAATAATAAACACTTGCAGAGCACTTGCGATGTCCCAGACCCTGTTCTAAGCATGTTACATGCATAACTCATTCAATCCACTTTGAAATCCTGTTTATTACTCGTGAGGCACAAAGAAGATCTGCTGTGGCAGAGACTGGCTAACTGTTCATCCATCCCATCTCTTTTGTTTCCTGGGACAGCAGCTAGGCTACCTTTCCCAAACTCCCTTGAGGTTAGGTGTGGCCAAGTGTCTGAGTTCTGGCTACCAGAACATGGAAAAAAATGTGTGGCACTTCAGACTTGACTCATAAAATCCTCCCACGTGCCGTCCTGTGTATTCTCTGGAAGCCTCCCATTGAAGATAGTGGAGCCGTAAGATAAAGGGACTGTGGGTCCCCAGATTAAAGAACAGCAGGATCTTTCTGTAAAATATCAAATAGTGAGTATTTCAGGCTTTCAGGGCCAAGAGATAGAATTGAGGATATTGTGTAGATACTTATATTACTATTTTATTTATTTATTTATTTATTATTATTATTATTATTTTTGGGGGGGAGAAGGGATCACTAGGTTTTTTTTTTTTTTTTAAATTTTATTTTGTCGATATACATTGTGGCTGATTATTGCTCCCCATCACCAAAACCTCCCTCCCTTCTCCCTCCCCCCCTCACCCCCAACAAGGTCTTATATTACTATTTAAAATGTGATCATTTAAAAATGTAAAATCTATTCTTAGCTCATTGATCATATAAAAAACATGCAGCAAGCCAAATCCAGCCCACAGACCTTAGTTTATCAAGCCCTGCCCTAAATCATCTCTTAAATGAAATTCATTGCCGACCTGGAAAACTCTCCATGAGTGGGTAATAGACTGCTATGTATCAAGCCAGTGACATTCTGGGGCTATTTGTTCCAGCAGTGAGCCTCCGTAGCTGCCCCAAGACCACAGCAATGCCAGGAAGTAGCAAAGCTAAGATATGAATAATCCATGTAATCTGGTTCCTGAGTCTCTGTGCACTAACAGCACATAATGATGCTACCTACCTCTTGAGAAAGAGGACCAAGATTGATTACTAATGTTTTCCAAGGGCGTGGGAGGGGGCTGAGGAGGCATGTGTGTCTCATATTGCCATCCCTGTTCTAATCCTGAGTTAAAAGGGTGTACACAAAGACAAACAGCAAGAGTTCTACTAACTGACATCCCATGAAAACCCACTAGCTATTCAACTTTAGTAATAAGAGGTCTCATTTGATTGTGTCAAGGATAATGGCCTATTACTGTTCTGTTAAGGGGTATAGGCAACTGTAGGACTAATATCTCCATCCCAGCTCTTCCCATCGGAATGCTGTATGCTTCCAGATGTACAGGACTTAGCATTTGGGGACACACCCGATCAGGTGGCAGGTAGAGTTGGGGTTAGAAAGAATGGCACTTGAGGGTATTTATAAGATGTAAAAGATTCTCCCAAGTGCCATTCCGTCCAACCTCAACTCTACCTGCCACCTGATCAGGTGTGTCCCCAAATGCTAAGTCCTGTACATCTGGAAGCATACAGCATTCCGATGGGAAGAGCTGGAATGCAGATATGTGTAAGGCTGGGCTCTGCAGTCATCCCATACTTTCCACGATCTCCATCTTTTTTGACACCTTATTTAAAATGAGTAAAGAAACAGCAAAGGTCCTGTTTCTGGAACATTACAGAAAGTAAAAATGAAAGAAGGAGGAGCCAGTATGGATTGTCTTGACCATGTGCAAGTCCAAAATGTGCGATGGCATGTAGTGTACCTTAAAAATGGGCAGGTCTTCCTGGCATAAATTTGGAGAGAACTCAGTCAGTATTCCAAAGTGCTCTTCCTGCTCATTCTTGCCGTCCTTCCCCTCCCAGCAGGACTTGCTTACATTCGTGTTTATAGTTACCAGTTGGCCTCAAACTAGATTTTTCAATTCTGAGATCTCACTCACAGTTAAAGAATGTGAAAAGAAGTTTGTGTGGTGATGTTTCCATTTTTAAATTAAGGGTGCAGCTGATGAATGTCTCCTATCCCTCTCATGAAAAAGAGGATGATTGATTATTGTGGAAACAGAGGTTGTTAGAAAACAATTAATGAGTATTCATTTTTAAATTTTCCTTAGACTTTTTTTTGGTTCTGCTTTTATTTATTTATTTATTTTCAGGAAGGTAGGAAAGAGAGGTTATTTTTAGTTATGGTCTTCAATAATCCTACACCCAAAGTTATAAAGAGAAGCAAATGATGATATATGTCTATATTATTTGCCCTATTTGGGAATTCTCCATTATTAGTTGTGGTTTGGTTCTACTATCCCAAATTCTAGAAATGCGATGCACAGTGAAAAATCATCTTACACAATGCAATCAGACTAATAGTGGTGGGTAAATTTTAAAAAGTCAAAGGATTATAAAAATTGATACATAATACTTTAAATATTTTAACTTAAAAAATTTTAAATGCTGTGTTGCTTCGCCACCCATGGATTTGTCACCCCAGTTCCCCTGGGTGACGAAGATGCAAAGGGTTACTCAAAGCCCATCTCTTCTGAGCAGTGAGAAGCCCCGAAGTGGTTAACTTCCCTGGGAATGCTCAAACAAGAGAGATCCCTTCCTTGGGAAATTAATGCCAAATTGGGGTTCTCTTCCTGCATTTATTTTCCAGACCAGGAAGTTACAGGAAGAGACATAGGTGGGGTTATAGTTTAACAATATAGACTGGTAACTTTCAGTGAAACAAGCCAGATGACATTCCAGTAAGGCAATTAAGTGGTCCTATCAACACAAGCTTGATCTTAGCAAACATTCCTTCTTAACATCAATTTCTCAGTATCTTTACATAACAATTGGTAACTAGTCTGTCTTTGAGCCAGCAATCTGCTGTGCCACAATTCTTATCTTGTATCTTGCAACAAAGACTCACTAGCCTGGGGAAATTTTCCTGTCCTTGCAAGGTCAATATTTGAAACTGCAAGACTTTGGAAAACCAGGCCCTGTGAAGTACATATGCTTTTTAGTATATTCCACAAAATGCACATACATTTGCCATCTTTTGGTATACAGTAGTACACCATCTTTCCTTTGAGCATAGGTCTGTGATTGGACATCCAATCAGGTAGCTTGACTCCAACTCAGCTGTAGTACATTGCCTAGATTCCAATTTCACTTGGATCCTATATAGGGATGGCCGGTGCACTCACTGGCTGGGTGCCAGTCACGAAAAAGACAAAAAAAAAAAAAAAAGAAATGAGAATTTAAAGACAATCAAGAATGAACTGGAGGGCAGATTAATTTTTTTATTTTTATTTTGTTTTTCTAATTACCCATACATAATTCAATGGCCATTTCTGTTGTCTTTCCAAAGCATTTAACTGAGTAGTCATAGATATAAGTACTCTCTTTTTTTCTGCACTCATATTTCATAGATTTATGTGCATTTAAATTATGTAACTATAACCATGAAATTTGCATAAATTGGTATGGGGTTAAATTCACTGCATATAATTCAACTGGTAACAGGAAAAATGCATAGCTGTAGAGAGAGCAGCCTTGAGTATTCAGCTTGGTTGTAATGAGAATGAAGAAATGCAGTTACTCCTATCAGTCTACTTGGTAGAGGTGAATTTGAAGATCTTCGAACGTGTATGTCAAGTGATATTTGCATGTTTGTATGTTTCACAAATCCTCTATGTCACTGTAATTAAACAAACATGGTAATGGTGAGAGTATAATGGAAACAGTAGTGATCTTGGCGTCTGACTTACTTGAACTTGAACATGACCATCTTAGTAAAAGCGGCAACACAGTAATAACAAAAGCAGTTATTGCCATCATTATATTTAAATTGACTTAAATAGCAGTAGTCTTAATACACTATGGATGTATTTATGTGTCAACAAGTATATTCAGGGTATACTTATAGAAATTATCAAATGTTTTCAACTATTTTCTCAGACATAAAACTCAATATGTTTGATTCTATGATATTGAGGATAAGCTTATTAGCATAAATAAATAACTTCTGTTTACTTACTCTTGGGGTAAGGATTTAAGGGAAGTAAAGTTGGGGACTTAAACTTATTTGTTCTTTAATATGTAAGGGAAAAGGGGTTATCTTTTTAAAATTTAAGTTTATTGTGGGAAATATTAATGAGGCAGTGTTCACATTAGGGGCATTTTAATATCGCTGGTATTGCACAACTTTGGGGAATTCTGTTGGACCAGATTTGACAACATGACTGGGCTTGAGTTGAACTGGGAAATATACCATGGTCTATCTTTTCTCAAATAAGTTTCCACATGAATATTAAGTCTTAATGCCCTAAGACATCCATCACATATAATGAATTGACTTCTGTCCTATGCATGAAGATGGGACTAGTTGTATATCATCCTCAGGCAAAAATAGTCACTCAAATCATTTTCTGATGGGCTTGATTCTCTTCGGGAAAGGCTACATGGTCTAATTTTTGACCTATGATGCTCTATTTAATTTATTCTATTTAATTTCTTTGTCTAGTTTGGTTTAGTTAAATATCATTTGAATGGTAATCTCCAAGAGGATAACAGAGTCATAGAATGCAATCTGGGGGAAACAGTGGGTCCATGGTGATGGTGGGTTTTCAACAAAGAGAGAAAAACTTACAGTATGATTGTCCATGAATTTTTTACTTAAATCAACAGGAAATGTTGGAGAGGTGAACCCCATCCCCTCAGTCCCCTCACCTAAGAGTCAGCATGGAGCCCAGCTAGAAAGAGAAAGCACTCTCTGTTTCTTCCCTTCTTCACCCACATCAATACTGTGGGAGAAGAAATGGCAGAGCTGTAAGATGACTTCAAGACAAAACCACTAGGCTGATTTTTTCCTTCTACTTTCCACCTGTTTATTTACATGTGTTCAGCAGAAAAGCAAGGCGGGACTTCCAGGGACAGACAGCTCTCTTCATAGCCCTCTACTCCCTCTGCTTCCTGGGCAGAAGCAGTAGGCTGAGTCAGGGCCCTCCCTGGAGCCCAGTCATGTCTCTCCCCATAGGCCTGCAGGGGAATGTACACCTTTAGACTAAGGCAGAGGTGGGCAATCCCACATTAGTCCTGAGAACATGATCTATTAACAGCAGTTTCTAGAAGGAGGAGGAAAATTTGCCTGTCAGGAGTTTGTCTAACTCTTCATTAAAGCATGCTTTGGCTGTTATTCCTTGAATGAGTTCCAAGGTCCAAAACTCAATGGAAAGAGGAGCAATCAGAAGGATTGCATCAGCAAAATCTTTAATCAAGCTATCTAGAGATAAGCACCAAACACAAGTTCTATGGTGTCAGATTTTTTGATTGTTTTGTTTTGTTTTGTTGTTGTTGTTCATTGCTATGTCTTCAGTGTCAAGGACAGAGCCAGCATGTGATAGAAGCTCAATAATTGTCAAATGAATAAATGTATAGAGGTGTGAGGTACACCATGTGAACAGGTAAGTGTGCAGCCTCTAGAGGTGGCTGTCCTATTCAGCAGCCACTACCCACATGGCAACTGACTCAAAGATAACAGCTGTGAGTCTGCAAAGTTTAATGCTACCACCTACCCTCAAATCACAACAAGGATTCTTCCTAGAATTGAGCAGTGGATGTTTTTAATCAGACCTGAAATTCAAGACAGATTCTCCCTAAGAGTAGAGATGCTCAAGGGTTAATGATTCCCATGGCCTTTGCCCTTCCCAGAGCTGAGCACTTGGCTGTAAATAGGCAATGCCTATGAGGATTTGGATTTCCATCAGCTTTTATGGCAGATTAAGGGCTCAGAGTAAAAGGCCTCATCTCCTGCTGCCACGCTTTCTGTTGATATATGCAACAACTTTTCCTTGTTAATCTCTAGGCACTTTTAATGCCAACTAAAATAATTTTTGCCGTTTTCCCTGTTCTTCAGTACTACTGCATGGCCAAGCCTGGTTTATTACTGCATACAGTATGGGTAAGCGTACGCTTCTCTACGCTCAGAGATCGAGGGGAAATTATTATGCTCTATAAGATGCGAAACAGCCCCTGGGAAAAGATTATACAGTTTCCAAGTAGATGCAACCATATTTAGTAACATATTCTAAACTGATAATAACCCTAGTCATCCAGGGCAGAAATGGGCTTTGTGTTTCTTGTATTATTCTGAGCTCATTCAACCCTAGCAGCTTTAACCATAAATTGTTGAGACTGTTAATTCCGACCCAAATGAGAGGAACCTAAATAACTGGTAACTGTTCTTGAAGCAAATTTGGAGAGTTGGGAGATCTTAGTTTTAGCCTTGATTCCTCCATGAACCTCCTTAAAAGTTTCTCCTAACTTCTCTGAACCACAGATTTTGGAAAAGACATCTGTAAGTGACATGTTAGTTTAATAACCTCTATTTAATTCTTTAATAATAAAGCTGCCATTATGCTACTAAGGAAATACCATGGTTAAATAATTCCACAAATAGTGTTGGCCTTTCTTCTAAAATATAACATTCTTAAGGTTTTGCTTTGTAGAAATTATTTCAGAGAAATTATGAAAATCAAGTTTTCAAAAATATTACAAAATGATGAGAATTTCTCATTAGGGCTCGGCACACAAGATGTGCTGTTATCTGAAGTGCATCTTTGCTAGCTCCCTTGTTCCTTATCCACCTTTGGAAGTCCACAGACTTCCTTTTCTACCCCTCTGCACACCCGGAGGGGTTTCATCCCGTTCAGCACTGTCAGCTATGACTAAGGGATGAGGACTGACAAACTCACCTCCAGCTGGGGCCTTTCTTCTTTGAGGGGAGCTCATTTCTTTACCTGCATTTCAAACAAATCCACTCTCTTTTGTTGGTTAATGACATCACTATCACCCCATCGCCCAAGTTAAAAACTCATCATCTTTAACTAACCCATCTCTTTCATCCCCAATACCAAATTCACCTAGCTATTATCAATTCCTCTTCCTTAAGCAAAACTATACCCTCTTTCTCCAGGTCCCTGTCATCTGTTTGGATTGTTGCTGCCTAACTGGTCTCCCTGCCTCTCTTCTCTTTCCCCTAAATCCATTATTTTCACTGCTGTCACACTGAGTTTTTTTCCTAAATAATAATAATTATGATAACAACAATAGCAAGGCCACTTTCTTGTTTCAATCTTCCTTGACTTTCCATTGCTTACAGAGACACATCTGTAGCCTGAATTAGGAAATTGGATTTTGACTGGATTAGGAAATTAAACTTTGACATGCCCTTCTGGCATAACCATGCACCACCCTGTCACATACTCAGGGAGAAAGGTACATTTTGCCTTTTACCCACTTACTGCTTTACACATCCTGGATCCTCTGACATGTGCTTTCCCTCTTCTTTTTTTAATGCTCCCCCCACTAGAAATTGAACTCCATGAAGGCAAGGACTTTATTTTTGGCAGTACCGTCCACCTAGCACACAGAAGTGTCCCAATGTAGGTGATGAAAAATTATGCTGAGTGAATTAGTCAATATACTATTTCAAGGGTCTGTTCCGAGGACACCTCTGTGATGAAGCCTCCCTCTTCCCACTCTCAGTGGGGTGGTAATGCTCTCAGCTGTGATTACAAAACATACCAAATGGACAATTATTTTAGCACTAACATATTATACACATTTATGCATACACGAGGGGTCTTCAAAAAGTTCATGGAAAGATTGTATTGCCTTTTAGTTCTATTTTTCCAGGAATGTTTTGAAGCACCTTCATATATGTCTCCATTTATTTGAGCTCCTTGATGGCAGGAATACTCTTATTCACTGTAAATGCCCATCGTTGTATACAGTTCATGGCAGACACTCAAAAACTGTTTTATGAATAAATGAGTGAATACATGAGAGATGAATTAGATGCAGAAGAAAGCAAAGAGTGATTTTATTTGGCTTGGGATCACAGACACACACACACACGCATGTCACACACAATGAGTAAGGCAGAAAGTACCCTACATAGTCAAAATGTTTCATGGATTTTTCTTGGTAAGAGACATATTAGGCTGGCTCTCTGTGTTAACCTTTAATTCACCTTTGTAAAACAGTTTTAAAAAAGACAGTCTGACTCGTAAAATAAAGTAGGCAAGTTGTAAATCCACCAGTTTGATATTTTTATAATGGAAACACTGATAGATTTTGACCTTTAATGAGCTTCTGCTTCTATTATTAAAAAGGTTCTCCTCTTTATAATAAAAGAACTGTGATTTGTGGATATTTTATGGCATATTTCAGTTGGTTTTTTACTTCAGTCATCTCAGTGAAAATAAAGAAGAGGTTTTCCCAGTGGAATTTCAGATGTGCATGCCTACTAGAGAGAGGCAGAAGGGAAAATGACAATTTGACTTAATCATGACCCTTTTTCGATACAACATATGCTGCCCATGCCCATGCTCAGGTTTGAATAAATCCTTTTCTAGGGCCCACGTTTGGGTGACCACTATCCATTCAAATCAGACAACCTATGGAAGCCAATGACTGGTCTTCCTACTTGTTAAATGCATTCGTAATCAGCATACCTCAGGGTGAGCAGAGCCTATCCATTAAAAGCACAGATGGTGTCCTGGTAGCATCAAAATTTCTTTAGAAACAAAACTGGGAAATTAAAATGTAAAATAACACATAAGAACTAGACACCTCAAGCATGTAATTGTATATTTATTTCTCTTTTTAAAGAACACTCCTTAATGTAATTCAATATACAAACTTGGTTTCACAGAATTATAATCCATTATATAGCACAAAGATACCCCGGATTGTGTGTGCATGTGCACACACACGTGCGTTTGTGCACCTGTTGCTGTACCCCTCCCTCTCTTCCACTCTTCTGGACCTACAAACAAAGGCTCTTCCCACCTTCACACTACCCCAAAGCCATTCTGAATGTAATATACAAAAGACATCATCTTCCCACGAGTTCTCTTCCCTTGAAAACTTTGTGTCCTCCGTTCCCCTGAGATAGCCCGGAGTGTGACACTCTTCCCTTTTCAAAAGGGCAAGGTGACTTCTCCTAATGCTGATGTTAACCCTGTTACCGTGTGGCCTGGCTGCCAGGAAGAGCTGGGGAGCAGGTCTCTGTCCCCCTTCCCCGCTCCCACACCCACCCCTCAGAGTCCAAGCGCGACCTTTCTGTGTAGCCTTAGTTTCAGTCCCCATCCCATGCAGCAAGAACCAAGGAAATTTCTAAGCCCAGGTCTTCTCCACGGGCAGTGCACAGCACTGCCTGCCAAGCCACCGGGCCGGCCGATAACCAAGCTCTACACAGTCCCATGTGCTTTGTCACTTTAATTTTTAAAGACACCCTAGCATAGGCCTGTGGCAACCTAGTGTCCAACTGAGTTACATAAAATTGTACCAGTGATGCACTTGTACATATTTACACGGGGCGGAATGTTTTCCCATATTTTTAGATGAGTATGTAGATCGACATGTTCACATAAGACCAAATACTTTTAATATTATTTATAACTGATTTATAAAGCTTTGAAAAAACTCACAACAGTACATTGTTTAATGCTTTACGGTACTATCAGTTTAAAATCACAATCAGCACTTAAGTTATAGTCAATCCAGCAAACAAGAGACAAAAAAATGTACAAGAGTTAAGAACTGACTGTTACACCCTTTATCTTTTTTTAAACTAATGCATAAGTGCAGAATAAGATACTCTAGTTTAAATATCTTGTTTACAATGTACATTTTTGTTCTAGTTACGCAACAGTAAATCCCATGCTTCACATAGAAAAGCAATCCACAACATTAAGAAAAAATGTACAATTTATGAAACAAAGTAAATAAATATTAGTATTACAGAATCAGAGCTGTACATAAAAGCTGTTCAGTTTTAATCATATAAAAATATGTTTTAGTGCAACCTCACATATATATTGATGCTGTTTAGCTTTACATCATTTAGATCCAAGTGTCCAAAAAAGGAAAGAAATTACATTTATTACAAAGCAGATACACAAATTCTAAAATATGTACAAATTACTGCTAAAAAATGCTTATAAGAATATAAGCAAAGTAAAGAAAAGGCACAAACATCTGTACAATTTTAAAAGTACCAGACCCAATAGGTTAATTTCAAATTTTGTTTTGGTCAGGCTCATGATGACTTGTTAATTTACCTAATTCTTTTGATATAACAAAAGTATATATAATAGCAAACTACCGTAACTTAGGACAGGCATGCTATAAACTTGATTACCCCTATTTCTAGAAAAACAAAAACAAACAAACAAACAAAAAGGGAAAATGTGGAAATGAAAGTCTCCATGCATCTCAGATCAATGTAGTTGACTCTTTTCTGATGAAGGCTCTTTGCCTTCCTCTGTGCTTGAAGATAATTCCTTACTGCTGTGATAGTCCGACTGTTTATCATCCGCACAACTCTTGCTGTAAAACGTGGAGTGACCTAATGCAGTCTGTGATGTACCAAAATTGTCCTTTTCACCATCATGCAAGTCAGGGTGGGCAGCTGAGGCACAGGGCTGACCTGGCTCAGGCCCACTAAAGTGTCTAATGCTAACATGTGCACTTTCCAAGGGTTTCTGGTGGGGCTCCTGCACCCGCCCCAGCTGGTCTGCCCCCAGCAGAGCTGCCTCTTCTGTGGCAATCCGGAGAGAGGCAATGGCTTTTGTACAAGTCTGTATATTTTCCTCCTGTTCCCTCTCTGTTGCATTTAGGCTGTCTTCTGAAGTGCTCTGTTTCATCAGGAGCCGAGGAGAGGAGGAGGGAGTGCTAGGTGGGCCAGGTGACTGCAAAACGTGAGGAGCTCGCTTCTCAGGCTGCTTACAAAGAACATAGGGATCCCTGGCGAAGGACTCCCCGGAAGCCCCTTTCTTCTCGTCAGAGCCCTCCATTGGCAGAGGCAATGTGGGTGGAGGATGTAAACCGGAAAGGGCCGGTGGCATGGAGTGAACCATTTGGATCCCACCTACTGGCACCATGGGGATAGGAGCTCGCACTTGTTGCTGAGAGTGGAGTGGAAGATGACTGAAGACATAGTCATTAGGACCCTCAGGGAAAAGGCTGGAGCCGTGATGTTCATAAGCACCTTCTTGGTCTCCATAGAGACTGAAGTAGGGAATCTGAGGTAATCCTCTTCTCAAGTTCTGCAGGGGAAACAAAGAGAGCACCATGTTCACGTCCCACTACTCCTCTCCCAGGCCAAGCTCTTTCATTCATTCACTCACTCACCACCCAACTAAGATTCACTACCAAATCCTTCTATCAATTTTTCATTTTTCAAAACAAAAGAGATTTCTCAGTTTGTCTTTTATAACCCTTGAAGGAAGGTGTCAGCCTGTGAAAAGTTACTCTTGTTTTTAAACAGCAAGGTGATAAAGCATTTGGTGTGTTTTCCACTAGGTACAGAGACACATTTCAGCTCTGTTCTTTTCATAAGAGAGAATGAAAAGAAAATAACAGATAATTAGAAAAAGTTCACAGAGCAGAAAACACTATTAAACACTAATAATAGAATTTTTAATTCAAGAGGAAACAAAAAGATTACCATCTGTTCATATACTAAGCAGATTTTTCATATTTTTCTTAAGTGTTAATGACTATAGAGTGACAAGCCTGAAAACTGTTTTGTTTTGTTTTTTTTTAATTTCCCATGGAACAGATGACAAAATTGAAGGACCCACAAACTGGTTCCTTCAATGTGCAAGACTTTGGTCTAAAGGAATAAACTCCTGCTCAAGAGATGTTCAATGCAGAAGACCACCTCCTTCATCAAATCACAAATCAAGACCATTTAAATCTTAATAGCAATGGCAATTTTCACAAGGTAACTATCCATCAGAGAAGTAGTTAACAATAAATATTTCAAACAGTTGACAACTTATATTCAACTACATAGCTGAGAACCACAAATGATTGTGTCTAAATTCCTCTGTTTATATTACTATTTGCACTTAAATGTTTTCTTGGCAATTAATGAATTAAGGATACTTAAAATTGGGGGACAGAATTCCAGACTTCATGGACCCAGACCTGAAAATGGAGAATTTATTTTCTATACTTGTTTCCGTAGCAAAATACAACTTAGAATATCAGGTTATCAAGTTTTAATTACTAACATTCATTCTTTTAAGGGATTACCATCTAAAAGGGAATCTTTTTTTTTTGAGGACTCAAAATAAGATAGATATAAACCTGTCAAATGTAGTAGTAATCCAGGAGAGAGACATAAAAAGTTCTAATTCATTTCAAGGATGTTTCAGTTCTAAAACTCAAGGTATGTGCTATGCCATTAAGGACTTGCCCAGTTCTGTTAAGATTGTGAGACAGGCTCAGAAACTATAAATTATGCATGATTTCCACTACTCCATGCCATGCTTGGCCCTTACCCTGCTCTGGGCTATACCTTCTCCAAACTAGAAACAAACGACTTCTCTTGGAAGTGTGGGTGAAATAGTGTAAGCATCAACCTTTTAATCACCAGGACCTCCTAAGCTAGAGAAGGTGGGATTTTATTGTACAAGAAAGAATCAGTTAAATCCTGCACAGAAGCAAAATCCCTCTTGTATTTGCTCTGGTTTAGAAAATGGCATGTCTCCTTCATAACACACTGTATTGTTTATAATCAGAATCTCTGAAGATAATCAAATAAATGTTGTATTAATCACAATTATCACAGATTCAAAGTTTAAAATAAAATATAGCTTGGTTATTTTTCCACTTTGCTTTTGGCTGCTGTTTCATGACATCCAATGCATACACCTAATCAGAATGGGGTCCTGTGGGGGAACCAAGGGATTAGGACAGCAGAAGCCAGAGAAAGAGATGTTCCATTACACAAAGTTACGTGACATCCCCAACTTCAGGCTGACAAAGGGAGAGCTGACTTATTCTCTAAAACTAGACTCCATTCAGCATGTTCTAAATCCAAAATAAAATCTTCCTTGTGTTACTAATAAAAGTTTCAAATTCAGACCTTCACTAATCAGAAATGAAATGATTTCAACCACAGAAGTAGGTGTAGAAGCAGAATTTCCACCATGTAGCTTTGTTTATTGTTCCAGCTGCTGCCAAACACTTCCAGGCATCCCCTCTCCTTCCATCCACCCCTTCTTCACCCTCCAAATAAACTCACAAGTGTCCTCCGCTTTGCATTTCACTCCATCTGCAATCCTATTGTGTTGTAATTTGGGCCTTATCATAATGTGGTCGACAAATTCCCATCTTACTTAAATCTCAGTAAGAAAAATCTTGTGGAAAAATGAATGAATTCAAGTGTGCATTATGTTAAGTGTATGTGCATATATATGTATATACGAGTACGTACACATATACATAAACACACATGTATACCCTATGCACCAGATACACTACCCCGCTCATCCTTCGGCAGTGTGTCAGTAGGTCCTCCAAAAGCAAGTGCTGAGAAGGCGGAAGGAAAAGAAGAGCTTCTGTGGGGGTGCAGGGCACAGGGGGACTAATGCACATGAAGATGGAGAGGTGACTGATCTGTGCTTAGTTGCTGGCCAGGGACTGCAGGGCAGAGCACAGCCTTGGCTTGGAAACAGGCCTGCCCTGAAGGTGCTAACATAACAGCAGGCGGCTGTCAGCTCACTGTATGCCTTACAGCTAACAGCACATTTTTCCAGCGACAGAAATCCGCATGGCCCACCTCCCTGGTTGCCACACACTGATGAAGAAACTGTGGTCAAGAGGTTAAGTGACTTGCCCAAGATCTCACAGATAGCAAGGGATAGACTCATTGATGACTGTTTCACTAGACACCACATTCATCTATGCACTGAGGACCTGGACATGCCATTCTTTCTCTGCTTGCTGTTTATCTACCAAAATTTCGAAAATGGAAGAGGAAAGGTATTTGTTTAAAAAAAAGGCAAGGCCAGAAAACATAACATTATTTCATCCTCCTCCTTGAGCCACACATAGTAGACCCTCAAAAGTACTGACTGAATGAATGAATAAAAGACTCCTTTTGAGTCTATCTTAAAATTAAAACTGTCTCCTCCAAACCTACACCCTGGGCCTGTCACTCCAGACGGAGCCAGAATGAGCATGTCACGCTGGCCACAGGGTCCTTTCACCTGCAGTCACTGTCCTGTGAGCCCTCCATCAATGTTAGACAAAAAGACAAGGTACTGGTAACAGAATTTCTATCAGAAAGGATTATGTCCAGTCTTATTCCAATTTGATATTTTCATACAATATTCAGAGAGGATGAAACCTTCATCTAATAGCAGTTAAGAGAAATACTTCTGATAGCACTGTTGATTCTATTTTTCTCTGGCCATAAGAATCTTGTTCACACATCCCAGAAAGATGAAAATCCTCCTCTGCTTCTTGAAATGGTATGAGAAAGTATGAAATGGGAAAAGCTTGGAACCAATTGTCTCATGTCTTCATGGAGGATTCCCAGACCTGTTCCCTCATATCTATGAACAAAGTGTCAAGCTAGAAATTCTCTAAAGAGAATTAAACTGGGTAGTGGACCAAAGGCTTCATAAATAGTAAAATTTAACAACTCTATTCAATATACAGGTGGGATGGTACTAAAAAAAACAAAACGAAAACCAAAAATCTGGCACAAATTCAATAACTAATAAAAACAATATCCTTCCAACAACAACTTTCTGGGTAAATATCCAAACCTTAGATGAACTCCTTTCATCCACTTTTCAATTCCTTTGCCCAAGTGGACTATGGGTTGCTATCATTTCTTATAATAGCAGTGTGTTTGCACTAAAGGCTTACTTTTTGTGCTGCAGTTACTGAATATGCTCCACTATCTCACAATGCCACAGTGTCAACCCACCTGGTCAACAGTAGAACAGGAGCTGCAGGGATGGTGGACAGGCTCCTCTAACACACCCACCGCATCGCTGTGTCTATACCAGAGGAGGTGTCTGACGACCCAGACTCAGGATCCCACAGTCCTAGGGATTTACGGCTCTCTATGCTGCAATGGCTTAAGATGCAGAAGATCCCTGCTTTCTACTTTTGCCAAGACACAAAAACCTGTAGAAATGTACCTCTTTTTCTTAGCTTGCTTACATCCTGATCACTACGCATGTTTCTGCAGGATTTGCACCACTGAGATAAAGTTGGTACCAGGTTGTGAAAAGAGGATGTTGGGGACGGGAGTGTGGAATGCAGCAGGGAGCTTGCCTAACGTTTAAAATGACAACCTGAGCTTATGATTGAGGGTGGTGGAAGGTGATGAAAGGGAGCGAGCTGGCCACCAGGGAGTGATAAGACAGCCAGGAGCTGGCAGCACTTCCTTTGGCTGTGAAGGATGGTTCCGAGGCACAGGACAGAAATCCAGAGCAAAGACAGTACAACAAAGGGTAGAGACCAGGAAATACAGACACATTTAAAGCAAACAAACTCCCAGGCTATCACTCCTCTGTCTATGGTAAGTGCCTGCTTTATTCATTTTTAAATATCCTACACAACTGAAAGAGATATCACAGTCTATTGTGCCATGGAATAAGGCAGGGCAAGTGCTTTTCTTCGGATTTGCACTAAACCTACTGCTTAGATGTAATCCATGATGATTATTGCTGTTATCTCAACTCATAATGAAGACCTGTCATAGAAATCTTCATACATTCTCCTTGGTTCTCCTGACCTCCCAGTCTCCTCGGACCCACACTCCCGCTCAGCAAGTGTACACAGCGGTGGTAATGGCAAGGAAAGCAGATGTGTTTATGCCTTTAATTTACAAACATACCAATGGGTCATTCTCTCCTCTCCCAGTCCCTGGCCAGTTTCACACATGCTTCCACGATGGACAAGGTCATGAGTATATTAAAAAAAAAAAAAAAGTTTTTGAAACTCAGAGCTAATGACTGAGTCGGAATCCTTAGCTGGTGAGGAGTTATATAAGAGCCACCTAAATGTTGCCAAGTGTGTCTGTCTATGCAGTCATGCCATTCCACAGCCTTCACCTTTTTTACCCACATAAAGGTTTCAGCTCATGTCTATAATTAGCTAAGCTTAGAAAGCCTTCAGAAAGGCCTCACCTGTCTGCAGAAGGAAATGCACTACTGCACTGATGCAGCACCACACTTGGGGCAAGGTGGTATCTGCATGTAATAACCATATCTTCTGTTTTCAGTAACCAAGTTCACTCCTCCCCATAAGTGACACCCACGTTATAGTAACTTCTGCACTAGTGACTTACAAGCAGCTCCAATGTGCTTCAGCTTATATATTAGAAAGTGAGAGGGAATTATACTTACAGGAGGCCCCAATACAATTGGCTCTGCTTGCAAATACTGCCCCATGGACAATGGCGGGTTATGGTATAAAGGCCTTCTGGGAGATGGCGCTCTTACGGTGGTCAGATATCTTCTCTCTCTCCTGGGAGAGAGGTCTCTTCTTGACAGGATATCTTTCCCAGGTGACACTGGCCTCCTTGGGGACAAATGCCTTCTTGGTGAAACATCTCTTTGGGACATCTCTCTTCTCAATGCAGCTTCCTTTCTTGGTGAGAGATGTCTCATGGGTGACAGATCTCTCCTAGGTGATAAATGTCTTCTGGGTGATAAATCTCCTTTGGGTATCAGATACCTCTTTGGTGAATTATCTCGACAGGGTGAAGAATCATATCCTGGTGAGGAATGGTGGCTTGAGGGGGAGAAGTCCCTGGGTGAGGAGCTGGGCTCTGAAGGCAGCAGGTACTCCTCATCCATACAGCAAGGGATGTCTAACCTGTCTTTGTCTGGTTCCGAGTCTGTACTTTTGCTCTGGAATAGCCTCTGGTATTCTGTCATCTGGGTATCTTCACATGAGTCACTCGGTGTCATAAGCTGAGTAACCTGAATACTTGGCAAAGTAACTAAATAGCTGATCAACGAAGAATGTCCCAGGGAACTATCAGAAGGAACCCCGTGCGGTACAGCGCCAACATTCACAGGCAAAGAGGAGAATCTAGGAGGCTGAGGACTGGTGCTTCTTGATCTTGTTTTTGGTGTCAAATCTCCCTGGTCATCGAAGTCATCATCATCATCGTCATCATCATCATTATCATCTCCATCTTCACCGTCGGATTCCTCAGCATCTGAGAACTGATGATCAGTTGATATGCTGGACATGCTATGCTTCTCAGCTGTTTTGTGCAACTCTTCCATAGTTTCTGAAACAATCCAACAAAGATAACAGAGATCAAAATCCAGATGCCAAGGTTAGGAGCTCATTGAGGCACCGTCTCTTTCCAAAAGCTTTCTCCATCCCTCCAGCCCCAAAGACAGTGACGTTTCTGACCTCCAGTAACTCTCTCGAGGTACTTACTTACGTTCACACCTTTGATTTACAAACATACCAATGGGTCATTATGCACCAGTTCTGATCTTTTTATGTATTTATTTGGTCTCATCCCCCACCTACAATCAGAACTCCAGGGTAAGACCTTATATCTCAGACATCACCCCACTTACAGAAAACTCTCAACAAATGGGTATTGATAATGTTGTTACTGACAGTGCTAGAGGAAATACAAAAGCACCAACCTGTCTTCACAGGTTCAGGTACAAACTTATGTATAAGTGGTGTATCTCAGGAGGTCTGGCTGACCCTCAGGTTCTCTTTTGAGGTTAATGATGGGTGGACATTTTTTTTTTTGTACTAGGTTTCCTCCTGATAGCAATATTAACACATTAAAATGCTTTTCAAATTTCCCAAAAAGCTTAAAATCTAAATCATGATCACAAAGCAAGTGTAATTATATTTCCTTCATAGTTCTAAATAGAATTTTCATAGTAAGGCATTTTTTCCCTAGAGTCACAATTCCAATATATTTATTTCTCCTCAGTAGGTGTCAAGCAATTCAGCATGTCAGATTTACTTTCTATATTTAGTACTTAATAAAATGAAATGTGATCAGTTTTCAAAAATATCTAAACTTATTTTGCCAACTCAAACACAAAGCTCCAGTGTGCATAGTGAAGAAGTCAGTCAACTAAATTATGATATACCTGCTTCCTCAGTTTCTGTATCATCCACTGATGTCATTGAGACTCCCAACTCCAGGCATTTTTTCATGTGTGCTTTAGATTTCATATGCTTTGTTAGGTTTCCTAGAAAACACAGCCAAAAAGAGAGAGAAATTAATTGGTTATCAAAATATGATGATTGCACCAAATTTCAAAGTGAAATGAGCTAATTTGGGATACCATAAATTTGTTTCTACCCACTACTCCTTGCTTCAACCTTAAGAAGAACAATCTGTTTTCTGAAGATATCAGTCCCTGAAGGCTTGGCCATTTCAGTTTTTCTTTATTCTAGAAGATGTGTGGAAGTCCAAGGTCACATCTTTCAAGAGTAGGCTCTAAGCAAGACTGGGGATCCCAGGCTTTTCTACCTGAGAAGGGATCTAATATCTATTCAGATAGAACAGCCTCCTGGGACTCCACATAAACAGGGCAACACAAGCTGAGTCACACACCTTGGAGAAATTTCAGAATGAAATATTCTCAACATAACTATAGGACACCAGACCTTTGGCATTGATAAGATATAGGTTACCCACCAAGAATTCCCACTGGTCCAAAGAAAAAATACACAAACTAATGTAAGGGCCAACCTCGTAAATTAATTCATAGATCCATACAAATACTTCACTAACTTCATATAGAAAGCATTATTCCCAGTATTTAGTATCTATCTATATTTATCTTAAGACTTGTATCATTCTAAGAAAAAAGAAAGGTTTAATGCCAAATATGTTATAATGATGATGATATATACAATTATGCATATACAAATATATGTGCCTGTCTATCCATCTTTCTATCTCTAGATTTATATAATTGCTATATGGAATGTGAGAAATTTTGAAAACATTCATCTGATCACCTATGACCCAGGATCTATGGAAGAAAGAAAAAGATATATATATATATATATAAAATAAATACATATGTAAAACATTATGCCATGAACTAATTCAGTTGTAAGGAGCCTCTACATCCACTTCAATAAAAATGGCCATATTATTATCTGTGCCCTTTGTTAATGCTTTAGCCATGTACCAAAAAATGCTTCATTTTTAAGAAAGAGTAGACTCCCTGAAATATAGGTGGAATCTCACCCTCCTGAACTAGTTTGTTCCCTTTATAGGAGTGTTAGCTTACTATTAGTGTAATACATGAGCCACAATTCTAAACTGGGACACAGCTGCTTATTATTTTACTTGTATTACTTTATTATTAATTATCGCTTATATACCTACCTATGAATTTTATGTGCTATTTGCATAACTTCCAACACAGAAATATTTCCAGGCTCCCAATAAATAATTACTTTCATTTATTAAAAAATTACATCTACAACTTTTAGAGGGCTGAAAAATTGTATAGACATATCAAGAATTCTTAAATCTGTAAATTAATTAAATGTATCTATAAATTATGCAAATCATCTGCTTCTGCCAGGATGCAAGTACACGGTGTATGAATGTGGGTGCAGATGCTAAGTGTGTCAAGATAATTTATGTAGATTATGTGTTTCTTCTTCTATATTTTTCTCTCCAACCATGCCAAGGAGGTAGTCAGGCTTTGGGCTCCCATCTTCAGAGTAGGTTTGTAGGTAGATACAGGGATGTGAAACAACCGCACCGAAGTTTTGGTGTGTTGACGTCCTGAGTTTCTGGAATATGGGATGAGGACCATCACATAGAGGGAAGAAGCATGGCAGATTTGGGCACCCGAAGAGGGACACAGGTAAGAAGAAGGGATCAGTCCATTTGTGCTCAGAAGACCACGTAGGTTTGGACAACAGACATTTCAGCTAGAGGTGAAAATTGATGGAGTTTCCCTGATGTTTTGCTCATTTTAAGATTCTGAGACATTTGTACATTCCCAAAGGGTGACAAAGAAACTCCAATAATGACCACGAATACATTACTTCCTACTACAACTCCAGGATGATAGTTCAGAGCCAGATTTGTTTTTTTTTTTTTTTAATCTAGAAATGTGTCATCTCTTCATCCAGTTTTTTATACAACAATATCCGCAGCAAACTCATATGCCCAGTGAAGATATATTTTGCTTTGTAATGGCTGGTGAATTTGAGATATTTCCTAAAATCAAAGTTCTAATTTTCTTATCTCCCAGGGAATCTCTTAGTAAAGTTCTATATAAAAGGCTTGATTGTGCAAAGGTGTATGGTATTTAAAGGACCTTATGTTTATTTCTTTTGAATGCAAATGAACATTCCCTCTCCCCTTTTCAGCATCAAATGAGGCATATCTATAATATAGTTACCTTTTTAATAAAGTAGAAACTAATATGTTAAGAGGCTACACATTTACATTTACGACAAATCAACACAATAATTTAGGATTTTTGATTATAAGAGAAATTAGGTGTACATTTATGTTACAAAGACTATTTTACTTGAAATTTATTTTTCTTGATGGGTAGTGGAGCAGATTAATGGTATGCAAATTTAAAGTTAAAACACTGGAAATTATGTGAGGTTGGTGAGGAGGTGTCTACAGGATCCATTATTACTAATATAAAACATGCTTCTACAAAAGTCAAGAAATTCGCTACTGTTTGTATTCTGAGAACACCAGGCTTAGGAACATTTTCATGCTTTTATGAAATGATAGAAACATAACTGAAGCAACCTTCTTGAGTAAAATACATTTTTACATAAATCTACCTATTAGAAACAGATTTTTTTAAAAAATGATAGAATATTATTTCAAGGCAAGTCCTAGTTTTTTGAGATTAACAGTTGTGGCCTAAGAGTAAGAAATTGTCTCTGTGCTGAAAATTACACGGAACACAAGCTATCAAATTTCTATGCATAATTAATGCAACTGTGGATGGAGGGGCCCACCTGGGAGTCTGTGGATCTCTACATTATTTATAATCTTGAAACTGACCATGGGCACATGTTTTCCTCCCAGCTGCTGCCTTGCTTTTCTAATGCCACTGCATGTATTGTCTCCCTGCAGTATTTCAATACTGGTGTAAATATGATCGAGACCACATAACATTTCCAACATGAAGTCATAGCTATCCAGGCGATTCTTAGCCACTTCCTTCTGAGACAACTGGCCTGGACCTAAGTCTATAGCTCTTAATTAAGTCATAAAAGGAGCCTCACAGTCTCACACACATCCTTTGATCACTTAGATGAGGGAGAAAACACATTTCACGGAGTCCTATTTTCACAAACAAAACCATCTTCTTGTTGATGAAAGTCAGTTATAGAATAGCATTCAGAACCCTAAGGAGCCATTAGAAAAGCATTTTTCCTCTCAACAAAACCACACTGGTACCTTTCGTTTTGAAGGCGAAGTTACATAACTTGCACACGTAAGGCCGAACATCAGTATGAGTGCGGATATGTTTTTTGAGCATGCTTGGCTTCTTACAGCGAATCCCACATTCCTCACAAATGTACTTTCCACGTCCACGACCTCTGACATATACATAATCTTCATTTGATTTATACCTGTTTAAAAAAGGGGGAAGCCAGTGTGTTTTCAAATACTCTTAGCATGTTATATATCAAACCAAAAGCTAATCATTTGCATGGCAAATGTTTATGAGGGTCTTTTACAATTATTCAACTTTACTTACAAAGATACAAACTTTATGCAGTAAATACCTGAAAAAACTAGATAATAGATTTGGTATTGTAAACAAAATGTAATTTTACGTAGAATTCAAACTGGAATTAGCTCTGCTTTGAAGCATAAATTCATAGATTTAAGGTAAAGTGTTCAAATGGGTTTATATAAGTCTTAAAGAGTTGCAAACCTGTGCCTTACTACTACTGGATTCTAGTATAGCCTCCAATCAAGGGATATCCAAAAAGTATACCAATATATCCCAATCGTTCTATATTGGTATATATATTCACCATTCGTTAACATTACATCATCTAAGATGTGCACGTACAACACACACTCCTCTAAATTTGCTAAAATAAGTATAACTGATAATAGAATTCTTTATTGCAAGTTTCTACTCTATTTTTACAATCCTGGCACAAGAGTGCCTCAGAAATTTCTAGTTTACACAGGCTGGGCTCAGCTTACCAACTGTTGTCTACAGATTTGATCTGTTCTTTTCAAAGACCATGAATCTGTACTAATGTGAAATCTAAATTCTAATTGACTTTTTGAAGGTACTGGTATATAATGAAAATTAGAGATTCCATTTTTAACCAAATTCTCAGTTGTTTGCAGAAGGATTTCACGGTCTTGAAAGGATATGTGAGGTCATCTACTTTAATCAAATCAGTTAGATCAATAAAACCTTAGGTATTTCCTTTGATAATCAAATCTTGGGTATTTACAGTGCTCAACCATCCCATTTTGTTTAGAATACAATAAAATGTAATCTATCATAGAGTACAGTAGCATTCTATTGAATAATTCAATAAATATCATTACCTCTTAAATCATAGCTAGGCTCGAATATGGGTCTAATGTCATTCAGAAAGATATTCCTTATGGGTCTTTTTGTCGTTTTTATTTTTTATAACTTCCAAAGGTAAACTGACCTGCAAAATGCACTAATTCACTGCGGATTTACTTAAAGGCACTAGATATAAAGATTTTTACATTCTAAGAGCATTGCAAACTTCCCTATTTTGTTCTATCTAATCCACCAACAGGATTAAAAGCAAGTCCAACTTTACTCGTCCAATCCACTGAAAGACTTTTAAATATAAATTCTGCTATGAATGCTAATTAATCTTAACATTGCCTACTTTTTTGGTCAGTCCCAATCCAGGGCAGAGTTAAGTAAATAATATGAATAATCAATTTTGCATGCCTTTTGCCCCTTTAAATTTTCCCCCTTTACAATAAATTTCAACTTCATCTTGTTCTTCAAGATTATTTGGAACTTTATCTTCTATCTCACATTGTCTTTTAAATAAAGTAGAAAAGAACCTAAAGATGAAAAACATCTTTCACCTTTCAACTTCATTATTCTCTGCCCTTACTAGATGCAATTGCTTAAGGGATAGTGAATAAAACAAAAAAAATTTATAGGAAGCTAATTTTCTTCAGGGAAGAATATTCCAAGCTTACTGTACCCCATCATCATAGTTGATGAAAAATACATTTTATCTTCAAATAATATAAATTTATTTTCAATGTCTTAGCTGATTAACTTGTTTCTAGAATACAAATACAATAAAAATCAGTACAAAATATATCTGTTTATTAGAAAAATCTGTACAAATAAAATATTTGCCATATCATAGTCCTGCAGACCCATGACTCTACTTGATAGGGAAATTAATGGATTTTGAAAAAATAATTAAAAGTTATGTTAAGCTATATTATTAAACCTATCAACTGGATAATATAAGGGACATATACACTTAAAAATTTGGTCAGTAGTACTTTTTTTAAGTTATTACTTCGCAATTGCCAAAATAAGAGATAGTAACACACTGTTTGGAATGAACACTTGGTCATTACCAGGCAGAAGTCAGGTCACGGATTAAGAAATGACTGGGTCACAGCCCATAACAAGGGACAATCAAAGGAGGAGGAAATGAAATATGGGCACAACCCTTTTGGATCATGAAAACACAGCAATAAAATGTTCACATACACTTTTTCACTTGTGTCCTTTGTTAGTGGAGATGGGCTCCCCAAAGCATACAGTTACTGTGAAGGTCTCGCTAATCTAGTGGTACAAGTACACTGCTATGAAGAAGACTGCTGAAAGCTAGAGTGTTGATTCAGTCACAGGGACTCTCAGTCTCTGAGGAAAGATAAAATCTATATTTCTCTCATTTGTGTTAAAAGATGAGGGATGTCAAAAAATATTGAGACAAGATTGATGACTATATGCGAATGTGGTTTTTATTGGTGAAAATATTAGGCATCCAAAGAGGGTAAAAACCTAAGAGAGAATCAACTATAATAATCCACCTACAAACTGGTAAAACTATGTGAGAAATCAATATTTCATCTCACTAAACATTCAACATTTTACAGTCAAACAAATAACATTATTTTGTCCTCCAAATATAATTGGAATAAATTCATGCTCATGAAAATACATAAACCATAGCTCCACTGTAGAAATATGGTTAGTTACATCATAATCCTAACAATGTAATTAATGTACTTTAAAAATTTTTTAATTTTAAAAGCATAAGTCTGGGCTTTTCCTTCTGTGTGATTGCACTGAAGATACATTTCTACCAAAATCTAAAACGAGACATTACCCCAAAGTGTAATTTTTCTCAACTGTACAGATAACAAAGTCATTGAACCTTATAAATCGAGTTTCAACATTTAAACATTTAAAAAAGATATTCCTAAATACAGAGAAACTGTCATAAACCAGAGGAGACTGAGGAGACATGAGAACTAAATGCAAGGTGATATACCTTAATGTAGATCCTGGAACAGAAAGAGGATATTGATGGTACTGGTAAAATCCCATTAAAGTCTGGAGTTTAGATAATAATAAAAGCAAGCAAATACAAAAATTTAATTAACTAGTTCCTAGGTTTACACGGGAGTGTGCATGATTTCATTTTTGTAAGCACAGAATAAAAATATGTCCATTAGTAGTAACACAAATGCCCATAAAAATAACGTCAAAGAATGAACAAACTTGGATGACATGAAGCATCTACCAATTTAGTACATTTCATATTAAATTAGAGGGATACCTGTACGCCCATGTTTATTGCAGCACTGTATACAATAGCCAAGAGTTGGAACCAGCCCAAATGTCCATCATCAGATGAGTGGATAAGGAAAATGTGGTATATCTATACAATGGAATACTGCTCTGTTACAAAAAAAAAAATGAAATACTACCATTCACAGCAACATGGATGGACTTAGAGTGAAAAAAGTCAGGCACAGAAAGAGAAACATCTCATGTTCTCACTTACTTGTGGGAGCTATAAATAAATAAATAAATACACAAACAAATAAATGGTGGCTGCAGGGGAAGAAGACACAACAATCACAACAATTCCTTGAACTTATTAAGACAAGTGAACAGATATGATGTTGGTGGGGGGGAGGAGTGAGTAGGAGGGGAGAAAGAGGAATTGATAAAGGGACATGAAAATCAACTACATTGCATATTGATAAATTAAAATTAAAAAAATAATAAATTAGATGTGTGAAAATTTAAGGCAGAGACTTGAACCACACATAGGGATATTTTCATTACAAACAAGTCCCAAAAACAAGGTCACAAACTCATTATCTATTTAACCAACCAGACTTCAGAAATGTGAACAGAAAAGGAATTCACTTTAGGCTCCCAACCAAAGCAGACAGTATTTTTTTCCACACAGATTTTCAGGACCATTTACTCTGATTTATAACTGAACATTTTATATTTGCACTCGGGATTCCTTACCCTCCTTCAAAGATTTTAATTCGGATTGGCTCAGTTTGTTTGGATCCAATGTCTTTATCTCCATGAATATCTCCTTTCCCTCTCTCCTTTAAGATAGTTCCCACTAGTTTCCTTTCTAGTTTGCTGCCAAATAAAAAGGATGCATCAGGTTTCATCTGTAGGACAAGAAGAGAGAGTCATTTCACAAGCTTTCTCTAAGACACAGTAGCCCATACATCCCACTCTTCTAGAATCTCTGAATTTAGGAATTAGCCTAAATTCCATGCTAAAAGGCCATGGGCTGGTTACATAAAATAAGGGATAGCAGGGATAAAATCAGGGGAAAATGACAATTTTCGCAAAATAAATTCAACATTTTGTTAAAAAAATATACTCAGCACTTACGCTGTGAAACACTAATAAAGACTTGACACTTCTATGCTTTGAAGTAGCAATTAAAACAATTATTAATGAAGGAAAGAGTCTCAAAAATTATTGAAGGAAAAATGATAACTGACATAAGTCAAAATATATTTTCCAGTCCTCCAGTTGCTTCATTATTAATTTAGCATACACTCCAAAGTGCCCCTTATTAATATTTTTATAATTTTACATGAAAGGCATTGATTGTTCACATGGGAACAAACCAGCCAATAACTTGGAAAAAAAAGTTTTGAAAGAGATACATAGAAGATTAAATTTTAGTGGAAAGTATTGTCCCTGAGAACAAGCCTTCTGACAAAGTTCAGTTTGCAGAGTTCAGTTCTGACACCCTTCACGCCTCCCTCTGACCTTTCTTTCAGCATCCACTCCCTGTTCTACGTGCCGATTGCACAATCCCTGAATTCCTCGCACAGGTCAGAAGGGATAAGAACCCACAGGAATTAGTCCCAGTGGTAGAATTTCATGGCATCTGAGTACAGGAGACACTTCCAGTCTTTGGGACTTTCCCCAGTACCCTCAGATCTAAGTGCAGTCAGTGGCTTCTCTCACCCCTGGGGAAGGCCGATGTTGCAGAGAACTCCCCAACTCTGATATCAATTTCTCTTGTATTTTTAAGACCTTATAGCCTTCACTAGGTAGTCTGCTCAACAATCAGATCCACAACACAGAATGCTTTCTAAAACAATATTTGTTACCTGAGCAAACTGTTTCCAAGCACTCGATGATGTAAGCTTGCCAGTTCCCGGCCTATGCATAGCAGCCAGAGTATAAATTTCTGCGGTGATTTTTTGCTTGGACCTCAGAAGAGCCAGTGTGGTCTTGGTGTTCAATCCCGATGGGTTTGGATTACAGGAACTAATGCACCATGAAGCATAAACCGAGGATTTAAAGGTGGCCTGTTGTACATAATTGGGTTTTGTATAATTCAGGAAGCACCAACTCACAGTAGTTGTTGTCCGCAGACTGGGGAACTGAAGAATCTGCTGGATATCTGCCACATCCGTGAAAAGAAGAGTGGAGTTTGCCACGTTCCCACTCGGGTCAGGCGCCATGTGAACCAGCATGCCAACAGGAGGCTTCTGGCCCCTGCCTTCCTCCTCGGGCTGACCGTCTCCCGTCTGCAGCGAAGAACTCTGTGGGCTCATGCTCATGTCCGATGCTGCCTCATCAATATCTAACTCATCTGAGGACTCCTTGCTTTCCGAAGGCCCACTGGACTTTTGTCCCGGAGGGAGTGTCCCGCTGCTGGGTGGCAACGGCTCCCGGGAGGACAGGCTGGCAGACGGGTGGTCTTGAGAGGAGGAGGGCGACAGAGAGGAGAACGAAGATGACCCCGATGATAAGCCATCCTTTGGCTCAGAAGCACACCCTTGTCGAACCAGCTGCGGTTTCTGGGGGCGGGAGAGACCCTTTTTGATGTCTGAATTGGTTAGCTCCACAGCACTGAGCTCCTCAACAATCTGTCCATACATCTTCTCTTCTTTGACCCTTTTCTGCTGCTTTGTTTCCATGAAGAGCTCCAAGCTGCTGGCAGGAGAAAGCATGCGCTTGCTACCTCCCAGGGTGGTGACGCCATCAGAGGTGGAAGGTAAACATAAGGGGATGGAGGACTCTAAGCCAAGGGGTAAGGTCTGAGGTACTTTCCAAATAGGGTATTTTTCCAAGCCTGCATGCTGCCCTAGCACCTGGGCGATGTTAAATCCTATCCCTTGCATGGCTGAGTTGGTTACCAGTGTTTTTTGGGTCATGTTCTCGTCGACTTTGCAGATGACAATTGCAGGACTGTTCTGCCCAAGCATCTGAGAAATGCTTGTGTACATGACACTTCCATAGGATGGTACATGTGTCTGGATCCGAACGGGAACCACTGTGCCCGGTAAGGATTGTAAAGGCCCAGCGGCACTTGCCAAGGCAAAATCTTCTTGAAGAACTTGCTCGGAGGGGGTTTCAGTTGACTTACTGCTCTGGTCTGATGGAAACTTTGGAAGAAGGCTCTTTGAGTGTAGCCCTGATGTGCCTGAATAACATGGGTATGTTTGCTCCTTCGTGTGGGCATAATCAGCAGATTTCTTTCCAGTGTGCTCTAAGGGGTAGCTAGAATGAGCTTCTGCTTGGAAAGGCTTGCCATAGCTCTTCTGAGGGTGCTGAGCGAAGGGATGCGCTAAATGTGCCTGCCACCAGGGAGACTGCTGAGCTGGCAGGTGAACCATGCAGACGGTGGGATACTGAAACTGAAACAAGGCATTCTGGATCGGAGAAAATGGAATAGTCTCTTGATGTGGAAATAAATGTGGCTGTTCAGATAAGTGCTTACTTGTCATATACGACGTTGGTTGCATCAAGGGATTTCTCAAAGACTCCTGACTGTCCATGTGCATAATCTGTTGCTGGGCCAGGTGCAGTGGCCCTGTGGTTAGCGGGGCACAAGGGCCTACCACCTGCTTGCCTGGGTCCTCTGCCTGGAGAGGAGGAAGCACAGAGGACGGGCCGGGGTGCCAAGTGGACCTGAGGCCGGCGTGCAGATGCTCCATCTGCTCCTGCTTGACACTCTGATCCATGCCAGCCTCACCCTGGGCAATTTCTGGGGAGCCACTGAAAGAAGCCTGCCGCACCAGGAAACATTTCTTCCTCTCCCGTGATGGTGATAATGTTGAGGCCGATGCTCCCGCCACGGGGGCATGGGACAGATTCCCATAATCAAAGGATTTGCTCCGAATTTCTGGGATTTCTGTTGGGTGAGGACAAGGCATCTGCTCTGATGAGCAGCGTCTCATTTCCTTTTGATGGTGATGGCCTGGGACGGACAAGGAGTACGAACCAGCAGGGACAGTCAAAAACTCCGAATGCTTCCCAAACTCATCCAGTTTAGGGGGTGCGGTAAGTTTAACAGCGTCTTCTCTTTCAAAAGACATTGAAAAACTGGAGCTGTGGGACAAGTTGCTTTCTTGACTGGGGCTGCGGGAGAGGCCTGTGCCTGTGGATTCAAAGCTGGACTCCCCTGAGGAGTGCTCCATGTCTGCAAGTCGCAAACGCTTCTTTTTGGGAGGCAACTTCTCAGCGGGGAGCTGGGAAAGGGTTTCACTTCTTTGGGGCCACTGGAATTCCTCTACGGGCTTCTCTGGCTCTCTACTCTGGGCTTCCTTCTCCTTCTCTGGTTTGTCAGGCTCCTCAGTTACTCGAATCTCAGGAACCTGGATGTTGTGCTGGCGAACTAACCGGGGCTGTGTGTGGTAGGACTGCTGCTGTACCTGCTGAGACGAGGATGGCTTTCCCCCACTTTCTGCACTATCCCCGGGGGGAGTCCACTCTGGACTCACCGGAGCTTCTGAAACCTCATTGTCACATGTCTCAGAAGGTGAAGGGGCTTTCTCTGGTGCAGAAGCTACGAGTTCGGCTGACTCAGACCTTTCAAATGAATTGGGTCGACTCAGCGAGTTTGTGTGCTGAATCACAGAAATCACATTTCCAGGAGGCTTCCTGCCCCCTAGGTCTGAAATCTTGTCTGAGTCAATGCCTGAAGGTGATTCCTCTGACCCAAGAGATGGACTTCCAGACTGCAGTTGGAGTCGACATGGGTCAAAGCGCTCAGAGTGACCATGAGAAGTGGTCTCGTGTCCAGCCATGGCAAATCCACTCCTAATTCCTTCCTGTATCTGCAATTTGGGGTCATACTCTGAGGGCATCATGCCCATGGGAGTGCTTACAACGCTGCTGCAAATCATGGGGGTGTCCTCTTCATCTCCCACACTCTTCTCTTTCCGGCGTTTCCTATTTTCACATGTAGTTCCAAACATGGTTGGCAGCCCCTGCAATGGCACCGAGGGGTCCATGAAATATTCTCCACCATGTTTTAAAGAACTTAAGCAGGAAATGTCCCGGTAGCTTTGCTTTGGTGTTTCAGAGTCCTCCCACTTCTTATAGGGTTTCCGACAGACATCATAGTCATACCCAACCCTATCCCCGGGAACCAGTTTCTTTTCCTTCAAGGATGAGCTGGAGATACATTTTGACATCCTGCCATGGTGCTCAACTTCCACGTGCCCCTCCTGGACTGATGGCAGCTCAAACGCCGCTTGTCTCCTTAACATGCGCTGAGGGGGTATGCCCACAGTCCCTGGATAGAACACATCGTCCGAACTAGTCATCCTCTCATCGAATGAGTGACTTCCTCTCAGAGAAGGAGGGATACTTAAATTAGTTGCTGAAGAGGTTGGCATTGAATTGCTTCTAATGAGGGGTGAAGAGTCCACAGGAGCTTCTAAGAGAACTGGGCTACTGCCTTGGAAATTTGCTGGATAAAGTCTTCCTTCATTTCTGATAGAGGATTGGATAGTCTGGGGCTGTCTGGACTCACTGTTGAACTTAGTGGATTTCAGCATGCTTGTCTGACTGGGGTCAACTTCTCCCTGGCTTGGGATCAGCTGAGAGACAGGATCTTCAAACATTTTGATGTCTAACCTGGTGTTTACATGAGGTAATGGTTCCATTATGCCCTTCCTACCCATGGTGGCACGCTCCTGACTTGTGGTCGTAACACTGAGTGCATTTCTCGGACTCAGCCGACAGTATTTTCCAAAGATGATTTCTTCGTAAGACTTTGCATTTGTATTGGGAGGGCTTATTTGCTGCTCTGCACTTTCTGAGCGAGAAAAGTAACCAGAATCAGTGCTTCCTTTACTGTGCGGGCTCAGAAGGTTGAGAGATGGCTCAGAATCTTGTCCTTTCTTCTCTGACAGTCTTAGTGCAAGTTTCTGTTTAACTGTGTGAGAGTCATCAGCCTTAGTATTTACAGACGGATTTGACAGCATATCAGAGCTGATGTACGGAGAGCTTTCATTAGGTAGGGGAATCCCACTTTTGGGGATGATCAAAATCGGCACCTTCATTGGACCTCCCAGGGATTCTTCCAATGATCCATGATATCCCCCTCTACTGGCAATATCCAATGGGATGGGTGGGCCAGGACTCATTTTGTCAGAAGCCTCGGCAAATAAAGAACTCTCCTCATCTGTGTCTGTACTCTGTTCACCATCTGAATGTATCTCTGCTTCTACATCAATAAAACCAGCCTCTAGGTCCAATTTAGATACAGCTGACTCTGTGAAAGGTACTAATCCTGCCTTAATTGCATGGGCATGTGACTTCCTGTGCTTGTATAAATTGCTCTTTGTCTTGAAAGAGAAGCCACAAGGTATACATGGATATGGCCGCTCACCAGTATGGGACCTGATGTGTTTTTTCAGGACGCTTGGTTTGGCACATGCCCTGCTGCAGTAGGGGCAAATATACTTGCCGGGCTTTTTGGGTTTGTGCTCTTTCTTGTGAGCATCTTCTGCCTGTTCGATACTTTTCTGGGAGTACTGGCTATAAGCAGGGTTCAGACTTGAAATCTTTTTTCTAGGATAACCACCACCATGGCCATGGATAGGAAAAGGGAATAAGTCCTCGGAGGCAACTGATGGCAAAGGGCCAGGGAAAAGCCATGGAGGGCCTTCCAGGCTCTGATGTGGCTTGGTGCTGTGCATGACCCCCTGTGGCAATGAGGGCTGAGGGAAGGAGAGTGAATGTTGGCATGAGTAAGGACTCGGACGGTGTGGCGGGTATTGCTTCTCTGCAACTTGCTGTACCACTTCACCAGGTGAGGCCAGTGTCCCAGAACCAAACAGTTGTGCTGATGCTGGGTTTCCGATTTGCTCAGGGTCTATCTGTGGCTGCCGCTGTCCTTCTTGACTGCCAAAAGTGCTCATCTTAATAACAGCTGATTGTTCCTGTCTCCATCTACCTGATGCTTTCTCAGTTTCTCCAGACCTTGAGGTAGCTTTTTGTCCTAGAGCTGTGTCCCCAGTGTCCATTTTGTTATACAAGGTCTTAAGTGCTAGTTCCCTTGAAAGCTGTGCAGACTCATAGAGTGTCTCCAAAGCTGTGCTTTTTAAAGCTTCGTTGCCTCCATGTTCCAGGGTGTCTGCAAACTTGCTGATTGCTCCTTCTCTCTGGAACCTTCCACACCCACCCTGTAGTCAATGGGCATTAGATGGGACTGTCCTTGAACCAGGGCTATAACACAGTTCTCTCCATTGTAGAAATGTCCATCCAAAACCTAAGTGCAAACCTACAAAGATTTTTTATGGCATTTGAATACTTTCAAGGATGAAATTTGGATGACGAATAGTCTAGGAGAAATGTTGCTCATCAACTACAGCAAAGTTCAATTGCCAGTTTCACTGAGACAAAATGACCTGAAGGAAAAGAAAACACAAAGAGATTGTCATAAGTTATTCAAAAAAGAAACCAAAACCAATTCTAAATAACCAACCTGAAACTGGATAAGTTAAAAATGTATTTTTACTCCAAGGAATTCTTTTTATAGCTGTTACATTAACTCCACAATGAAAGGATATCAATTTCAAACAGCATTAACTAATAAGCATAAATCTCTTTCATGTTTAAATTTTGGCTATCATTTTAAATACTAATTTTAGTTAGAAAAGTATTTGAAGGAAATCTCTTTATAGATATTATTTATAAAATCATAAGATTTTTGAAAGCCTTCATTAAAAAAATCCAGAGCTATTCCTAACCAAGTTTTATGACTTGAATGCTGAAGTATATTACATATCTCTACATAGAGATATATTTTATGGCTTAATATAAGATACATACTTATATATGATATATAATGTATAACATATTAATATAGGTATAATGCAGTATGAACATGCACATATGAATATATAAATACATGTTTTATATAATATATATGATAAATATGTTAATATGAAATATTTTATATAATATAGAGATGGTATTTCAAAAAGTTCATGGAAAAATAACATTGAATAATACGAATAATACAAATTTCCACGAACTTTTAGAGGTACCCTTGTATTAATATAAAATATAGATATATTTTATATTTCACAAACAGTGATTATTAAAGCTAGATCAGGTTACTAAGAATCAAAGATTGTCCCAGAACTTTGGAAAAGCTAGAAGAGTGCATCTAAACAAAGCAATTATAAAACCTTCATAATATGGAAAACAAAGCATATTTGGGCAATAGTTTGAAGGGACGATTTAAAAATAAAATGATTACCTGAACGGTTTAGAGTTCTCATGAGCATGATTGTCCTGACGCTTCCTGTGCACAAAATAAATGCAAAAAATTGTTCCATTAATATAGCATTGCTATACACATATACAAATTCTAATTTCCAGTTCATTATACATAGGGTTCACAATGCTATGTACCCTACGACAACAGGAAGAAACTTCTTCAGAACAAACTACACTAGAAAAGTAAATCTTGTACTGACCTGTCCAAAAATAACTGAAAAACAATTATTAAAAGGTCATAATAATATATTTTAAGGTATATGATTATTATATCAAAACATGTTAGTTTTTTTTAAATGGTCAGCTTAATTCTAATTCTTTTTTTAAAAACTATATTTTGCTTTATTTAAATAACATGTGTATATACTATAGTTTTTTTCTTTTTTTCGTTTTTTTGGCAGCTTGCCGGTACAGGGATCATAATCCTTGACTTTGGTGTTACCAGGCTGTCCTCTAACCAAACAGAGCAAAGCGAAGGAGTCCTCTAGATAATGGTGAATGGCTCAAGGAGACTCAACAACTTAGTAACTATTAGATTTTAAGTGAATTCTCAACTTCCATAAGGGAGTGGTCAGTGCAGTACCCAGAGGATTCTCAGAATTTCAATGCTAAATTGTATTAATTATGATAGAAGCTGAGATGTCTCCTTGATAGGCAAAGTGGCAGAGTTTATCAAAATAAGAAAGCTCATATCCTTTGGCCCAGAAATTTCATTGCTGATAATTTACCCTCACAGATGTACCTGCACAAGTACACAAAGATATGTGTACAAGAACTACTCAATCATAAAAATGAGCCATTTAAAAACAATGAGCCAATACAGAAATTCATTCAGGAGATAACAACATTAAATGAGAGAAAAGCTCGTTGCACCGTAGTACATATATTATAGTCCTATTTGTGTAAAAGAGAAACAGCCAGTAAACAGAAAATTCCTGTGAGGATGCCAAGCACCTTCTAACAGTAGTTAAACCACAGAAGTGGAATCAGGGAGTCAGACCAAGGGGAGAGAAGAAATTTTTACATTTCACTTTATGATTTTTGGTAATTGTAGTTTTTGTTTATTTTTCTCAACATGAGCATGTTTACCTTTTTAAATACAATACTGGTTAATAAAAAGATGCTACCATGCAAATGTACTGCAGATTCTCAAACCCAAGCTCAAGTACTGGTCTTCTTTCCACGGCCAATTTGCTCCCTAATAGAGTTCTCAACTGTGCTGAGGATAAGAGGAGCTGCATGTTGAAAGGGGCAAAGAACATGGAAGTTCCCATAGGAACAAGTCTTTGGATGAGAAATCAGTATCCCCCAGATATTTGTAGCAAGACATCTGTAACCAAAAGTTCCTTCTACTAATAGCCATGAAACACAATAGATTTGTAAAGCCGTTGTCAAAAAAAAAAACTAAACAAGCATATTAACCACAGTGATTTCATAAGCATCCCTCTCTGTAGGAAATGCAGGAAAAACTGAAAGAGAAGTAATGGCCTTACATTCCAATGCAAATTTACTTCTGCCAGTCCAGCAACCATGCTAACAAGAAGAATACACAATGTTGAATCTAAATTAGCTGAATTTTGTGCTTAACTAAATATTTAAGCTTCATGTAGAGACAACCTCTGTCGGACTTTTAGAGGTGAATAACACCCTCTAAAATGGAAGTAACAGTATATTTCCCATTTAAGACAGAAACACATGTGTCGTCAGTTAGGACTCCGAGCTTAAACTGAATAATTTCAGTTTAAAATACTTTTTCAAATTTAATATTTTATCATGGTATTGATCTATGTATGCGGTTCTACTGCTAATAATAACAATGATAATGGCTGTCATTTACTGTGCATTAACTATGTGCCAAATACTGTTACAGAGTTTCATATACATTATCTTATTTGATCTTCATATCAGCCCTAAGCTAGAGGTATTATTATGCCTATTTTACAGTTGAGGATAATGCTTATGTAGGTTGAGTGTCAGACCAGAATTCAAATCTAAGTTTAGTCTCACCTTCACCCTTCATTAAGTTTTTCACAGATTAAAATAATATATCTTCAATAATATTTTCCCCTAAATATTTTCACTTAACTTCAATATTTGAAATGCCTGAACTTTTATTAGTTCTGGGAGAATATATATGAGCTTTGCATGTTTGTAGTACAGAAAGTGGACCTCAAATACCATTTCCTCGAAATTTAAAAAAAATCCATAATTTAGATAATGTTCAAAACATGTATATTAAAGTATTAATGACAAAAGCTTCTTTTGAGAACATGATAAATTCCCATGATTTCCCTTTGTTCTTTGAAAATCATCACGAAGGAAAATAACCTCACAAGTGAAAATTAGGCATATACCACTTTCCATCCTTTGGTAGACACAGAATATATAATTTTGCCTAAAATATAAACTTCAAATTAAATAAGTCATAAATTTTATTAAAAACAGGACTGAAATAATAAATTTAATAAATTATTAAATAGAGTATGTTTTTACCTAGCAATGAGGTAATACCTTTATAAAACAGACATTTAATTTTTATGGTTTACCATGAGAAATCAAGACCATTACACCCTAAACTAGACATTTACAATTCTTATTCGTTATGGACATCTCATACAATAGATGCACCAAATAACAGTCAAGAACAACAATATTTTGCTATCAGAGAATAGGCTAGAAGATAAAGAAAGATGTCTTACATAAAATTCAAAAGCAGATGTCTAATAGTGAAAACAAAACTTATCTTGAACCTTAATTGTTGGGTTTAATTTTTAGGAGAAGGAGGCTAATCAAAAAAAGTCATATCTACTATTTTATTAAAAAATAAAATTCAATTTTGCTAAGGTTAACATAGGATCATCCTATATTCCAATAGCATTTATTATCCAGAAGGTGTTTAAGATTCCAAACTTTGATCCCAGGAAAAAACATAATAACTCAATTATGCAAATAGCTTCTGTAAGGAAAATCCCTTCCTTTTAAATTTCTAAGACAAGCCTTCTTAAGTTGCCCCCACCATTTCATCAGGAAACTAGACGATAGCCCGCACCATGCTTCCTACTCCTGGGTTGTTCAGGAAGAGATTCTGTCTTTGTGTCTGAGTTGGAGGTCCCAACAGTACAGGACCCATCTGGTCCACATTCTTCTGAACTACAATGTCTAACTTTTGACTTCAATCAAAATCAAGGCTTAAGAATATTACTAGGGAATTGGAAACCCTTCCTATTGCACTCAAACCTTTTACAATACATTTTAATCATATTTGAGGATGTATTATTCTTTCCAACACTATCCTTGTGGAGCCTTCAACTAACTGCTACCATAAAATCAATTCCCCTGGAGTTTCTGAGAAAAAATGAATGATGGAGAGTTTTGGGAATTTACTGATCACATTCATGAGCCATTAAAAATGCAGACTGTTTCTATTAATCACTTGTCTACAGTTGCTTTATTTTGTAAAGGAAATCATGTGCATCACAGATCTATATTACTGTGCATGACATTTCTTTCTCTTTAAAACCAAGCAGGTTTTGGGAGTATTCAACAGTATCTTTGCTGCACTGCTCAACTGGTATTGAGGAAAAGAAATTCACTTTAAAACCGGCTTTCAAAGTTTGATCCAAGAATTGATAATGACATTTGTCTTTTTATGTTAGGTGACACTTTTACTAAGTGTTCGAACTCTTCCAAAAATGGCATAAATTCATGAGCTCGTGTTCTATTACAAAAAATATATGAAAGTGTTTATAGATGGGAAAACATTTGTATAAGTATACTAATGAAGGAAATCTACAGTAAGTGGATCACTGAGTCTGGGAAAATATTTTCTTTGGACCTCATGATATTATTACAATCACCAGATGTATCATTGTATACATCTGCAATTTTGGTTTAATTTTTTCCATATAGATCTACTTAAAGCTATTAAGATCTATAGCAATGTGGTTATTTCTCAATGATCATGTAGATTCATTTTTTTTTCAGAGTATCTAATAGTATGTTAAAAGTAAATTCCAGTTTTCCAATCAACTTATGTTAAAAAATGCAATATGAGAGCAATTCTCATATGAAAAAAAACCAGCTAGTTATCATTTTATTCACTGAGGCTTCTTTTTATGGTAACCAAACCCACACAGTCATTTCTGGCACCCACTGCCAACAAAGGAGCGGTATTCCAAACACAGTTACACATTCACATTTAAAATTTCCCCTAATGTTTTTGAGTGCTATGAAAGGAGTAAGATATTTTACCAGAGGATAAAACTCAGAGGATATGACTTTTGGGTTTCCTGTTGATGGTACTACAGCCCACAGGAGTCCTCCAGTCAGTAAAGACAGGCAGTATCTAACAGGCTCATCACATATCTGAGAGGGGGCAGTGTGGAAAAAGATATTACCCTCTTCATGGCTATTTCAGTGGTAATGGAACTAAAGGAACTGAAGCAGAAGAAAAGAAAATGATATTACATGAAAGAGTTGCCATTTTTCTAAAAGTGTGCCCTCTCCTTTGGCCACTCTTCATAGTCCCACTCAACTGAATGTAGTACCCAGTTAAATAATTTCTCCAGACAGTCCCAGAAAGAAAAGGCACAGAAGCAGCCTCCCATGTAGACCTCCAGAGAGGTCCCTTCAGGATAACAGCTGGGTGGGATTGGCAGGAAGGCAGGCTTGCTTGCAGATGAATAAAGACCTACAGTATCCAGGCTTGTCAATCTGAGATCTTTTGCTTAGAAAAACACTATCTTGGAAAAAAAACTTTACCTCAGGAAATTAATCATTACTTGAATGGTGGCAAGAGTCAAGTGAGCATTAAATAATAACATCCTAAATAATAATGGTATAAGACTGGCAACAAATATCACTTCTCTACTTCCAATATTTTAATAATAAAATATTTTTAAAAATTAAAACTGTTATTTGCTCTCTTTTTGAGAATTTGGTGGTATTACACTTATAAACGAAATATATCTTGTGATAGTAATCACTGAATGACATTTTAGAGGTGGCATCCATATATTTGTTTTAAAAATGCCATCGATCAATTATAAAATATTTTAATACGTGAGCATCTCAGAGCACTGCTGATTTAACACTGTCCCCACTACTCACTACGACGCTGACCGCCTGACCACCGCTCAGAGTGTACGTGCTTAGAGAGCGCCAGATGAAGGGAAAAGGACCTACCAAAAAAGCGTGACCAGTGCCAGAGTCCAACTGAATACAGACTTATTTCCACAGGATGATTTTAAAAGGCACTTTCCTGAGAGCCAAATTCATTATAAATGCTTCTTTTAGTAAGATTTCCCATAACAACCTCAGTTCTCCCTAACATGAGCAAGTCGCCAATATGAGAAGAAGATTGTATATTATATAAAACCCTCCTAGCAATTCAGAGAGCTTTGGAGAAAACTACAAATATTGTGAAGATCGCCCTCTAATTTGAGATACATAAAATCTAATTTGATATTTAAACCCTAATAGGAAACTGAACTATATTTTTCCACCTGGGCTGCAATGCAGACATCATTGCAGATATTTGCAGAGTTTGCATATTTAGTCAAGACATTTATGACTTATTTTGATGATAGAATGCTGCTTTAAATATTTTGTCAAATTTTTAAACAATTTTTTTACAATTGTGATTTCACTTTTCTAGTGAAATGTTTTCTCATTATATAGGAAAAGTTATTAGGATTTACTAAGCAGAATTTCACATGAAAATAAACTTTGCCAGAATGAAATTCTCTCAAATGAGGTTACTTCCATTAGGGAGGTTATATCAAAACTGCTCTATTATGAAAGACATAATTTAAAAAACCCAAAATGGTCACAACATTTTTTTCTCTAAATAGAAAATGTTTCTTCCCCAACTTGATGACCAAGTCAGTTTACATATAAGTTCATGGTAGGCCCAAACTACTTTTATGTTAAATGTAAAAACAATGGAATAAAGTAATAAATTTAAGTTATTAACCTGTTATCCTCATATCAAAACACTGCATCACAACCGCCGTTGCTTTCCAAGATGCCAACTCTCCCCACAGGAACTCATGCACTACTTCTGGGAATCTGAAAGATAAATAAGAAGATTTAAAAGATGATGACATTTGCAATGAATTTAACAGGCGTGATTGTTCTTCACCCACAGAAACTGCTTTCCTTTCAGAAAGAAAATTTGGATCTGGAGCTCCCAAGAAGCCATCCTTATTTTCAAGAAAAAACGTCTTTTCTTTTAATATAGTTTAAATCTTTTGAATAAATTTTTGTATTACTTGTAACAGCGAAAGTAGAGGTAATTACAAAAATAATGCTAGAGTTAAAACTTAATGTATTGGGACCAGAAATTATGCCTCCGTAGTCCATGATACTGATACCGTTCTGCCTTTAAGCTGGGATTTCCACAAAACTTCTTTTGGTGCATCAGCAACTACACCTCACAGGAGGTCATCTCAGATAACCTCGTTGAAAATTCTTTTCTATAGTTTGTTTCAGCAATGCTATATTCTGTATCAAAATTAATTTCAGAACTAGGAATCCAAAGCCAACCAAAGTAATATCCTAAGCGAAAAAAGGGACTTTCTCATACTTGTTATTAATATTTATCCAAGTCTGATCGATAGAAATTCATGGAAGATCAAACTACTTAATCCAAGTAAATTAATCAATCAATCATCTTAAGGTGGTTTATCTCTCAGTACAAAGGGCCCATGTAAAAATATTACTACACTACCCATAGATGGTTATTATATATTTGTTATTTTTAAAAGACATTGCTCTTTCTTCCTAACAAGTTATAACCAAAACCCTTATTGGAAGGAGAAAAGCATGAAGATAGTTAAAATGCCTTTCTCAGTACCACTTAATATGAGCATTCGAAGTGCTGAAAGGAAGTAGTTTGCTTTAATGTCCCCCCTCCTTTCCTTACGTCACTGCAATAGCACTTCAGGACACCCTGTGCACTTTGAGACATGAATCATTATAAGCAAGTAGGCCCACTTGGTTCCTCAAAAGACACAAAAGGTGCAAAAATAGCTTCAGCAATTGAAGCAAAAACCACGTCAGCAACCAGATGAATGTGGGTGGTCAGATAAGATTCTGTTGCTGCAAAGGGCAAATTATTAAGCAAATGCTAGATTTATTTTCTTTTTTAAGCTTTGTTCTTCTTGCCTCAAATCAACCATTTGCTGGCACTCAAAATGACACCTAACAAACTCTACTATTCTCAAAATTGAAAGTATCATCAACACCAAAGAGCATGATTGATTAACATTGAAGGAATAATGGTGATATCCCCCTCCCCACCAAAATACATACATGTTTCAAAAGATAATTAACTATTTCTATATTTTTTAACTCACCAAATATCATCTTTTTAAAAAAAAAATCAAATTAAAGTGCTTCAGAAAAAAACCAAAAACTGTGCCTTGCTAATATAACCTCAGTGTTATACAGTGTAAAGCATGGCATCCCTCAGAAAAAGAGAAGAAATCACTGAGGTATTTTGCACTCTGAGCAAAACTCACCCAAGACATAAATGGGCCGGGATTCTATAGATATAGTGATTTATAGGAAACCATAACTTGCCATATTCGGTGACTACATATGACTGGTAATCCCACAGTCACTGAACTAAGAGGCGAGAAGGGAAAGGAAGAGCTTAATTCTCCAACACCCACACCCTTCAGAAATCATTTCTACCAACAAACTCCACAGGCAAAACAGGGCACGTGAGTGGTGACAGGTGCAACGTACTCAATTCTGACTCTGTTTTTCCAGTCCCACTTTCTGAGACTGTGGTTACTGGATACGGGAAACACTTGTCTTACAACATGCACATATATCTAAAATTCTAGATTACAGAAGATCCCCCTTTCCACCCAATAACAGATTCAAAAATTGGTTATGTTGTACGACTACAATCCGTGACCTCTTTAATGTTTGGTTTTCCCTTAAAGAACAAAAAAGCAATTGTAATAATGTCATACTTACCCTTACCTTACAGAAACTTCCAGATATTTAGGGAAATCTTAAAGCAAAAAATCCAGATGATGCATGAAAGATATGATACCGATTTTAATGATTTTGCATAAGTCATTTTGTTTAAATTGGAATCAGTAATGGCCTCTTTACAAGAGAGGTAATTATTATTATTATTAAAATCAAGATACCATCTGAGAAAATTATTTTTTGCATTAATTTTAAGTGAGTTTTTGTAGTTCAGTTTCTCCATCAAAATAAAAGAAAAATCTTTCCTCAAACAGCTCTTGAGAATGTAGTGTGATAATTCACATGTGTGTTCCCTAGAAATCAATAATCCACATAGTACACTATTTTTAAAAAATGAAAGAGGCTAGATTTTCATTTCTTTAGTTTTAGGTTATTAGATTCATAATAAATTACCAGGCAATGAAAATTTAATATTTAATAAAACTAACAAGTTTTCAGAAATAGTGCTAATATATCTTGTTAATAAATACCTCAAGTCATTTAAGATTCTTTCTTAAATATGAGGTGAAAATTATCTTTCACTTTGCTAAGTACAGGATGATTTTTGTTGGCCTGCAAGTTTATGGAAAAGACCCTTGAAAATATTTTCCAATCCTCTATCCTATTTGTAACTAATACTTGGAAAGTTTGGGTATTATTGTTAATATCTCAACACTTTCTCAGCCTTTTTACTCTTAGAGGAAAAGAAATCCTTGGGCATGAGATATTTATTCTTGGATGCTTACAGGTTATTATCACTAAGCTAAGCAAGCATAGGGTTGAGCTAATGATAGACAGGTAGACGTAGGTAGATAGACAGACAGACAGACAGACAGATAGGTAGATAGACAGATGTTTTAAAAATATCTGTTGTTGGTAGGATTCATTATTTCTATTTTCTATTCTTCCAAATTATTTTAAAACAAGGTATGGTTTAATGGTTTAACATAACTTTTGGATGAATCTTGCAATAGGCTAAGATTTCATTGGAAAACCTCTTATGCAAATAAAAATACCCATCACCCTTGTTTTCTCTGACATTAAATAAATATACATAAAATCTTAATTTTGGGAGAAGAGTTGATAAGATAAATCAATTGCACTTTAGACAAGAGCTGTTACAACTGAAAACAATTATCACTTGCACAAACTCTGAAAAAAAATGGCAAATAGGACCAGAAAACGAGATATAATAGCTATATTTCTCAGTTAAAAGGAGTGTTCAAGCATGACATATTTAAAAGAATGAACACTATTCTTCATCCACTAGAAGAGATCCTTTAATTTTATAATAGGGAGTAGAAAAGATTCAAAAGCAGTGGCTAAAGAAGAAAGGCACTGAAAGACAAATCAATGTTCAAGATATACTCCATCAATTTCACAAGCTTTTTGTAGAGAGGCATCTTTCCCCCTGTACAAAAAAAATGGATCTTAATGGGCCCACTGCTCTACTTTGGAGTGTCTAGAGTGGCTAGGAAGAGGAGGTGGAGGGGGTGCTAGCGAAGGTAAGTGGAGGCAGGCACAGGCTGGAACCACACACACATGCATGCATGCACACACACACCGATACATACACACACACACACACTTAACTTTGATCAGTATGATGACCACAAGCTAAGATCTTTAGAAACAGTTTTGACATGAAGGTAAATGTTGGGGTTGGGTTTTGAAAGAACAAGGAAAAGGGTTAAAGAGATATGACTAGAAAAGAGGGAAAGTAATTTTGGAGCACAGGCAATTCATTAGTTGGAAAAGTCAAGAAGGTGCATGGACGGAAGGACTCCCATAGAGTTTTCACAAGAGGAGGCTGGGACAAACTGAGTCCAAAATAGTCTACTTTGCCATGTTGTTTAGGTTTCTGTTTCTAAAAACTGCCTGTAAAAATGATCCCAGAGCTACAGATAGTCTGTTGCTGTTTCTCAGCAGGTAGTCAGTCCCGGGGCACAAAAGAGATATGAAACAAAGCATTCTGTAAATTAAAACGACTAAAAACAAAAAAAGCAGGTAAATGTGCATTAGTGATTGTCACTTAAGCCTCCTTAACCAGGGTTTCTGACACTTCTAGACATTTATTGAATGTCTACTATGTGCCAGAAAATAGGCTAAGTTTACAAAATACAAAAAAAGGAAAAGACAAGCATAGCATATTAGAGCTCAGAGCTTTAGGAGGGAGATACTTGTAAATAAGTTCAACAAAGCATTTTAGGTATTTTGACATTAATATAAACACTGTATGAAGGAGACCATGAAAGAGGGAACAGTCAATCCTATCTAAAGAATTAGAGAAGGATTGATAGAGGCAACAACACTGAAGTGTATTTAAAGAGAACCATGTACGCTAAAAGACAAAAGTGTACAGTTCTCAGTGTTAGATTTAGAGATAAATACATTTGTAAGATGAAATAAAAACATAAGATTCCAGCATTCCAGTTTGTTGGCAGTTGGATATACTCTATTTTAGTGTGGCAGAATATTGGTTCTAGGGGAAAAGGTGTTCTAGTTAATACAACCTTACAGTTAGGTAAAGACAACAAATAAAAATTATTTTTGCTTTAACATCTGCCACTGATTATTTTCAAAAGTACATTAGCCTTCTCCTTGAGTTAATTACAGTCTAGTGAACATAACTTAATCTTTCTTTGATGATTCAGGATCGTATAGTGTGCCCTCTGGTCATCACTCTGCACCTTGGCTGTGCTCGTCTGGTACTGGCAATGCAAACTTCTCCCCACATGGGTCCTTAAACACGAGTCTCATTTTCCAAGATCAGAATTATCGCCAAGGTTTGTTTTCTTCACCACATATTTGACATCAAGTAAGTCATATATCTGACCAACTTGTTTTCGAAGCAAATATATAACTATAAGCATCCATCACCATTTAATTGTTCAGCTTATTTTAAATCATATAGGGAGTGCTTAGTACCATGAAAGAAGTTAGAAACCACTGACTCCATCAGGAACTAACAAGTGAAAAGGGTGAGAATCAGAGAAGTCAAAGGATGTGTAGGGACCCACAGTTCATTAGGATGGTTCTGGTCTATAGCTTAGGTCTTCAAATGAAGCCAATTATTTTCCACTATCTATACTACACTTCTAATTGAAAATTTATTAATCTGATCCTATTGCAGAAACCAATTGAATGAATAAAAGAGTGAAATATAAAGAATAAAGATCTTGAACTTTGAGTGAAGAAAGATGTTTATAATCCGTTGCTATGGGTTGATTGAATTGTGTCTCCCAAAGTTCATATATTAGAGGCTTATTCTCACTGTAAGTGTTGGGTGGGAAATCCCATTATGGTAATTGAAAGGTGGTGCCTTGAAGAGGTGATTAGATTGTAGGACCATGCCATAGTGAATGGATTAATAATGGTGGTCAGGGGTGTGGTTCTGAGAGCTTTAAAAAGAGAGCATGTGAGAGTGTCTACCTCTCTGCCATTCTGCCATGTGAGACCCCTGCATTACTGCCAAGGAAGCTCTCACCAGCTGTGTTCCCCAGACATTGGACTTCCCAGTCTCTGAAACCATAAACAATAAATTTCATTTACTTATAAATTACCCAGTTCCAAGTATTTTGTTAAGAGCAACAGAAACAGACTAATACATCCATATTTCAATCAAAGAGACAAAAAATAACAGTAGCTAAAAACAATAACATCGAATTGTTTATCAATTTTTATAGAAAATAAAAATAAATTCAATGAAAATTTTCATTTTTCCAAAACAAGTAAATGGTAGCAAAATTAGATGTCAAAATAATCAATTTCTACAAGTAGTACATTATTTTGTATCCGAAACAAAAACAATTACTTAATTCATGTCCAATTTTCAGCATAAATATTTTGTTATCAAGCTTCTTATTCTCTTATAACAAAATTTTTAAAGTAAATATTTTAAGTTTAAGTACAGTCATGAGATCATCTTCCCAAAGGCAAGGATAGCTCTTTCATGAGGTAAGCCTCTTGGTTCATAAAACCAAAATTTTACCAAGCGAGGCCTGTGGAGGCATGGTGATCCCATCTCCATGGGCACAGTTTCTCCTGCAGCATGGTGTACAAATGTGCTGCCTTCTTTTTGCAAAAGGGCAGGGCCAAGTAGATGTTTTGTATAATTAAAAATCTTTTTTGTTTTCTCATTTGTGATGCATCTTCCCATTTTTATTTTTCTTTCTCTTCCTTTCAATTCCCTCTATTCTATCCCTTAATGTTATTATGGTAGATAGATAACTACTTCTTGCTAAACCATCTTAAATATTTACTCTTTAAACTAAATATTTGAAAGAATAGGAATAAGACCAAAGGAGGTTTATTTGACTATTATACTCTAGTGAGAAGTGTGACACAACAAAGTCATAGCTCCAATGTATTGTTTTCTCAAGTTTTATCTTTTACAGTGCTTATGTTTACTATTTGGTTGCTACAGGTATACATTAAAAAGGTTATGATTCTTTCTCCAATTTTCCTTTTACTCCTGGATGTGCCAAGACTAGCATAAAGAAAAGCCAGTGTTAACTTTGGATTATGTAAACAAAGGGACTAGAGAAATCAAATCATAAAATATGCCTTGTATGGATAAGTATTCATAAAACAGGCTGACTTTATCTGAAGAAAATCCATTTCTTTGGGAAGAGCCTCCCACATCCATGGAAGTAATACCCAAAGCAATGAAAGCAAAGCTGAAACTTGAATAGCATCCCATATTTCATGCTACAAATTATTCTCATATGTGACAAAAAAATTGTCTTCAGTCTCCCTTCACTAGGTCCACACACAATAAAGATCCCTTAAAAAAGAAATCAAGGCAAAGCCTATGACATATCATATAACCTAACCAGATGGGCCCTATCTAGCTCTAATAACTAAGCTGCTGAAAGAATCAATTCTATTTCCTCTTGACAATTTTTCCAGAAAGCAGGTAAATTGGTCTGTGTGCCAGTGTAGAGATATTCAGCCTCAGAAAAGCAAAGAACAAATCTTGATTCAACATTGTCCCTGAATCAATGAGGCATATACAATCCCTCAAGACTTCAGAAATGGGCATAAGGTTAGCATACAGCAGGTAACCTGAACATCAGTTATGGCAAGAGTTTAAGAAACAATATGATCAAAAAGGGTTTAAACAACTAGATAAAACTAGACAGAGGTAAGTGGTTCAAATGGAAGCTATGCTTTACCCAAAGACGAGAAGCTTCATAATTGCCTGTTACCTGGTTATTCAGGTATCCCCTTGGCACTTTGATAAACTGTAGATGGCATTCACATTTTCAGCCATATCTTGGAATATATCATTGCCTACAATGTTTAAGGCTAGAAAAATACTCATGTTCCAAGCAGGTATTTATAAGATCCTATTGGGCAATTTCTGTTAGGTAATTCCAGAATTCCCTTTGTTGGCCCATTCACTCAGTCAAATTATGTTTTTTCCAAAGTTCATATATATTAATGCAATGAAATAAAATATTATTGGAATACAAACTTAGTATTTATTTGAGTTTGAATCCAAATATTATTGTCTTGTTTACCAAAAATTCCCCACATATATGTAGTTTAAATCAACTTCAATGACACCAAGTGCAAATTAAGAATAATGTGCATATATGGAATTCAAGATAAATAAGACAAGATTTCTGCCTTCAAAGAGCTTACTGTCCAGTGGGTAAGAAAAACACATAAACAACATGCTATAAAAGGAATAGAGGCATAAAATTGTATTATGAGTACAGGAACAAGAGATTGCTTGGAATCTTGCATTTAAGAAACACTATCTTAGGTTTGGAAAGTAGGCTTGGATTTGGCAGAGAGAGATGCAGAGGAGAGGCATTTAATGTGAACACATCATTGTGCAATGGCCAACAGCAAGGGGTGTTGGATGAAGAGTCTGTGCGACTAGAACATTAGGTAGACTGAGGTCATAAGCATTGGGGCTGAGAAGCAAAGGTGGCAGCAGAAGGTAAAGGAACTTTATGTGGTACACAATGACAGCCATCCTGATTCTGAGAAGACAGCTGCCACAATCATAGAGACAGTTCGGAAAGCTCAAATGCATATCCCATCTTTTTCTGTCTCTTTTTGGAGAAACTTTTGCAAATGTGTAGGCTGAAAAAGACTCTAGATTGAGAAGAAGTTTGTTTTAAGACAAGGGAGACTTGGAGCTAAGGGGGAAAAGATACAAATGATAAGATAACTAGTAGAATAAATTCTTGGAAAAGTGGAAAAGAAAAGAGAACTCAAAGCATAGATAAAAGGATCATTTTCAGAAAAAAGAATAGACACTTTGCTGTTTTAGACTGGAGGCAAGGAAGAAATAATGAGGCAAGATAACCTTTTAGACAGAGAGAAAAGAAACTGAGGAAGTTCCCTTAAGAAGTTTTTATCTATTTAGAAAAGGAGACGGCTAAGTCAGCTGATGATGGCGCAGGGAGCTGGACTCGGCTGAGGGGCCTGAAGAGTTTCAAGACATTTGCCTTGAGTAATTACTGCATTTAACAGTCTTCGGAAGAACAGTATTTCTTATTAGGCCATTTAAAAAGCATATTTTGCATCAGAAAATGCAAAATTTATCTGAGTTGATAAATATATCCAAATAACTTGATTAAATTAAAAAGTTCACCTTTTATTTTACAATAAAAATCTGGAGATGATAAACTATAAGCTACTACTTCTGAACAGTAGATTTAAGGTATACTTTACTAAACACTCTACACTGTTTTTTGTCTGCTTCTTTAAAGCTGAGGTCTCTTTCATACGTACATGAAAACTGATCTATCCTGATCTTAGAAATGTTAACTGAGTTTTAGAAATACCAACTATTAGTTAATATCTGGAAAAAAGATTCCTTACCTTATTAAATTAACTACATATTCATATACTCAACTGCACATGAAATCCATTGAAAACCAAAAAGCCATTTGAACGGCCCACAGGATGGAGGGCAGTGGCTGGGAGAGCAGGAAGTCCACGATTTTGTCAGTCGAATGAATGAATGAATAAACTAGTGAATGAGCATGAATACACCCATGCACGTTTCTCCAGCACCTGGGAAAAAGCTCTTCTTATTTAATAACTGAAAAAGTGCATTATAAACACTCAGACACGGAGTGTGGAAGACATCTGGGCCAATCTCCCACCATATCCATCTGAGGGAACTGAAGCCCAGTAGGACAGAGTGATCAACCTAATTGGACTTTAGAAAAGTTGAGCACCCCAAAACCTCAAAAAGGATGAGTCTCATAACTAGCACTTTTCCAGCTACCAAACACAAAAAAGAGAGTTTTTGTCAATGTTAAGAGGTACAAAAATAAGTTGTTAGAAATACAGATAGGAAAAAAAAAAGTTAACAGAAATGTGGGTTTTTTAACCAAATAATAAATTCCAACATCCAACCACTTCACCTTTTCTTGAGAATCTCATCTCAATACGTAACTAAATTAAATGATGAAGAGTTAAGTTTAAGTCTCTTTACCCAAGACGTAAACAATAAAATATTAATTTAACTTGGTCTCTCCAAGTTTCCACTTCTTTTCCCTGCCTCCTCATTGATTGGAGTGGTCATTTTCATTGCTGAAGATTTGTGAGGTTTGAGGCTGATTCTATGTAAACTTATGAAAAATCTATAAATGGGCAAATCATTGAAAATCAGAGAAGGTGGCTCCCAGATTGGAACTGGAAGCATCTGAGGCGACACAGCCACAAACTTCTGCCTCCACCTTGAGTGACAGTCAAGACAAGAAAGGCATGCTGACAAAAATGACCGTTAAGATATAAAAACCATCCCCTGGGGTTGCTCACAAATATTCCCACCTTTTGGATTCTTAGAGTACATTCACTTTACTGATGCCAAGATTTTGGTCCACTTGCTAATTAGAAGGGCAGAACGGTATCATACTCAAGGCACTTCACTGCCTAGGTTCAAATCACGGATCAAGCACTCACTAACTATGTGGCCATGGGAATCTCAGTGTAAAGGGAAGTAATAATATCAAATATCACCTACCTATCTCATTCCTTAAATTCAGCGTGTCTCATTGAATTCTATGAACACAAAGCACTCAGGAGAATGCCTGACATATGGCAAGTATTCATGTGTTATTGTTGTTACCAGGATGAGTTACACCTGCCCTCGGAGACAGCCTGGGGGCTTGGTCACTCCAATTCCAAATGGTACCAGGGTATAAAGCCAACCTAGAGTGTGAGGCTGGATGACAATGACTGAACACTGGATGACAATAGCTCACGTAAGCCTGCCCAAGTCCTATCATAAACCCTTGAGTTTAGGGTGAAACCATCACGCACCTCCCAGGCACAGAAACGAGGGCAGAGTGCATGACTGCATTCCTCTATGTGAAAATTTCTCACAACTGACAACTTAACATAGTTTTACAAAAGTACATGAAATTGTTGGGATGAGGAAGAAAAGGCGGGTTGTAAAGAATACTGGATTTTGAGCTAGGAAATCCATATTTTTCAGTTGGTGAGTTCTAACAATTGGTAGCTGTGTAATCTTGGACAATTTACTTAACCTTTATGACCATTTTTTTTCACTCCTAAAATGGAAACAATAATTTCTCCAATTCATGATTGTTGTAACCAGTATATCTGGCATAGTAGGTGCTACGGGTCAAGTGTATCTATCAAAAGCTCATGTATTGATGCTTGATAGAGATCTTTGAGTAAATTGATAATTCTATGTCGTATGTTTTTTCTAACTCAATGATTACAAAAATAAGCACTGCTTGGTACTATGGGCAAAGCAAGGCGTCCATTCTAGTCTACTGAGCAATTTAAAAGGAGCTATATGGTTCACAATTAAAAATTAAATTAAAATGCAGAGACATGGGAGAAATTTATCTGGTCTCAAAATTAGGAATAATATTAGTTTTTATATAAAACTAGCTTTATAGACACTACATTTTAAGCCTATTTACTGTCTCACTTTCATCTGGCTGATAGAAAGCTCAGATCTAAATTTGTGGTCTTCTTCTAGAAAGTATCTAGGCCTTCTTCGCATGTGTTTTGATCACTAACATAATTTTGAGGTTCAAGTACTATTTCTACCTTTGTTTCCCATTGCCTCATACTCACACGTAACAATGCGCACACACACACACACACACACACACACACACACACACACACACTTCTCAATAATAGGACGATTACAAAAGACATCCGAATGTAGCTAGGAACTGTTTCCAAAATCGAATCTATTTGTTTATTTCAATAGTGTTTGGACAGCACAACCGTGAAAACTAATGGGTTCCAGCTATACAGAAAGTAATGGAAACTCCCTGAATATTTGTCTTTTCCTTCAGCTTTCAACTATATTGATTCCAAGGGAAGAAAAGATTTTGTAAATACGACAGAAAAGGTACATGTAACACAACTCAATAGAAACACTAATTATTTTTCCTTGTCTAAGGAATTGCATATGAATAATATGGAAATAATATGGTCAAATTATATTATCTTTGAGACATGGTCAAATTTCCAGCTACTGTCAAAGCTCAGCAGCAGACATGGTAAATGCATCTGACATATTCTTGGACACAGATAATTTACACTGGCAGATGTACTGAAAGGGTTGGATGAAGGCTTTGTATTTGTTGAATATCCATAGGGTTATAAAATCAGATTTAGAAACATGTACTTTAACAAGTTTTGAAATCCTTTAATCAGAAAGCATTTCAACTCGCAGATCAACCTCTATTTTTAAGGCAGAAGCACCAACTATCCTAAGTGTTACTAAACTTTTAGACAATGTATTAAAGAGCCTGAAAACCATTTTCAGTGTCACTTTGATTAACCAACTATATGTAATTTAATTTGATCTTTTCAAATAAATCCAAACACTAGAGAGTGTATATTTAGAATTCATAGTTTAGGTTTCAGTCAACATTGACCAATATCTAATATATGCATATTGGTTTAATTTCTATATTCTTCCTACCCATATAAATAATTTGAAGAACACAATTTAAACTATGTAACCAGAAGGTACTCACCCTGAAAAAATTATAATATATTAAAAAATAATGCTTTTGTTTCAGCTTTAAAATCAGTTTGCCAAAATCTGTACACCCACAAATGATCTCAATTCACACAATATTCAGTGATTCCTCATTTATTGATGCTATTTGGAATTTTACTTTCATTCTTTCTCATATATCACTAAAGGGAAAAGAATTTGCTTGGGAAAAAAACGTTATTGAGAATTCTTGGTAGGCACAGATTCTCATCAAAACAAACAAAAGTAGAAAAAAATATGTAAAAACAAATAAACAAATAAGAACACAGAGAAGATTTCAAAATTAAGTATTTTATCATACTGTCTAATTCCTATCAGGCTTGCTTTGGTTTTATCAAGGGCCTTAGATAAGGTGCCAGAATTAATTTTATTGCAGCATCTGCTCTATTATTTTAACATGGGTATAAATTATTTGAACAAGTAGATTATAATATTTCTTTTAATAGATAAGTAGCAATACAATATAGAGAAGTAAATGTTTTAGTAATGCCTTGTCTATGTACATTATTTTTCAAAGCATATCATTTCAACCTCATAATATGTTTCTAATGTAAGAAAAGCATGAGCAAACAGGCTCAGAAAGGTTAAGCAATTGTTAAAGCAATTTCTTAAAGGTCACACAATCAGTGGGGGCTCTGCGGCCTCCTGTTTCCCAGCATAAGGCTACTTCCATGGACATAGGTTTAAGACTTCCTGTGCCGCGGACTAACCTCAGGTGAATCCCTTGCTTTCTCTGAGCTTGAATTTTATCATATGTAAAATGGGGATAACCAAGGTGCTGGCTCCATTTCTACACCATTCTATTGATGAACCAAAATTGAGAGTGGCCTATTCATTTTAAATGACCAAATAATAGATATCGTTGCTGCTGTTGTTGATACAAATGAACAAAGTAGTTTTGTTACTGACTGAAGAAACTAAAACAGAATAAATTCAAAAGCCTGAGTCCTAACTAATACTTCCTGTTTCTCTGAGGGCCAGGAGTAAGTTCTATCAACACAGGAACTGTCAGAAAGCTTTTACACAATAGACCAATGTGACTACTTTAACACATTAATAAAGCTCATTGATAAAGGTTAATCAAGGTCACCCAAAACCTTGTGTACACATTTATCAGCAAATTTGTATTCATTTTATTCATTAGATAGAAATCACTTTGGCATCAACCCAACACTTAAAAGTTCTGGATAAGAAATGTTTATTTTTACTTTTTTAGAAATTAATTAAACTTCATCTATAGAAGTAAATCCAAACTGAATTAAAATGTTTAATTCTAAGTTATTTCCTACCTTTTCCTACATGGAAGAAAGAAAATAGCTGTAACTTATCAAAAGTAACAAATCTGAAATACTTTCCTCAAGGAGACAGTAATAACAACTTTAAGCTAATATGGACAGAAATCATTTAGACAGTGAATAGAGACAATATTACCCAAAACTATAAATAAAGGATTACTCTTCTTGATAGTTTTCCTACTGTGTACATATGACATACTTGCTTGGTGTAGCCAGACAGTATATACAATACATGTATATCTGGAAAATCCTTCTTTTTGCCACTAACGACGAAATTTTATGTTAAGGAAGAGTATTATAAATAATTCAGACTTGGGCTTCTAGGTAACAGTAGCTAGTGCCTGTCAAACATGAAGGAATGTTTTCAATCTTGAGAACCCATAAGAAATTCTTTCTCACTTTGATTTATGTGGTGAGGAGAGGAAGTTGGGAATCTCTTTTGTTCTTGCTACTACCACGAGGGGAGCCAGTCTGATGGCACATCTGATATAGGAGGGGAGAGAGTCAAAGAACCCCAACAAAAGAAACCAGACCCTGAAGGCTTCACAAGTCTGCATGGAGCCTTGGCTAAAATCACAGTGCCTCTGGACTATTGCGGATCATGAACCAGTAATGTTTCCGTTTTTTCTTTTAGATAGTTCGGATCAGATTCTCCATTCCTTGCTATCAAAGGTTTCACACAAGTGCCGTGATGAAAACACATTGGTTAGAATAGGTTTGGTTGGTGTTTGCCCTTCCTCGATCTACCTGCACGCCCACAGAGAAGGCATGAAGTCAAGGAAGAGCAAGATTGTACAGTTTCACCTGTGTTGCAATTTTCTGCCTCACTCACTCTCTCAAAGTGAGAAACAATTCTGCTCCTGACTGATCAGGGTCAAGAGCTACCCCATGAAGATAGGGTCAGGGTGATGAAGTATGTGGACTACAGAGTTAAGACAGAACTGGGTCTCTATCCTAATGCACTAGTCACCAGCTACAAGATCTTGGTTAAATTACTAACCCTACTAATATCTGTTTCCTCATTATAAAATGGGGATAACGATAGCTCTTATATCAGAAGGTTTTGAGTATTAAATGAGATACCACGTGTAAATAATTCAGGACAGTACGTGGCACTTGTAAAATGTCATAAAATATTGGCATTCTTATTTATATACTAGCAGAGTTAAATTTCCAGCAACTATTAATATAGGCAAACATTCTATTTAAACAAGTAGCTACTTGACTTTTATTATTTGAGCTATAAGAATAACAAGTGTATCTAATTAGTTGAAAATGGTTATTTGATTTTGCAATGCACAAAAGCCCATGTGAAAAGTATGTTTAAATTTGTAGATTTTTGTCTCAGTGCAGGTATAACTTAAAGCATGAAATATTGAAAAGGCAAACTGTTCTTACTGTATTTTATAAACTAAAAATTATTAAACAGAATATCAACTTTGTAAGAGTTTCTGTTTGTGGGATTTGTTTTTTGTTTTATGACAAAATGAACTAGCCATCAAGTGTAACACATTTCTTGGCCTGTCAGTGGGGAAGTGTCATTCTTCTCCTAAGTGTAGCCCAGGAAAAGCATAGCACCGTCCACTTTACCACCTAGGTATACCTAATACACAGATGGGAATATGAATCTTGTCAATTTCAGGGACAAACTTTCTTCCATTAGATGCTAAACCACTAAGAAAAGGGGAGAATGCACATCAGGCATCACTTTTTCTTGGAAGAGCGGAATATTCAAACTGCTATTCGTAGTTTCAATAATAACTAAAAATTAGTGAATTTCTGGCCTTTAGTGGGCAGCTTCAACATCAACAAATTATTTGAGAAATTAATACCTGCTGAAAGCATTTTCTCCCAAAACATTATTGAAGTCCCAAACATCAGAGTTCTGTCAACTAACGTCTATGATGCAACCTGAAACTGTAATTGAAGTTCAAGGTGGTGGAACAGCAAACTAGTGACATTAGAAAACAGAAAGCTTCTGGCTAAGATCCAGCTACTCGGCAAGAAGAGTCCTTTGCAGGCTAGCAAGGAATGCTGCATCAGCACCAGGCCCATGACAGAGCCCAGCATCACTGAGTAGTTTGAAATTTCCTTGGTCACTTGTGCATGAAAATCCATATATCGCTTAATGCCAACGAATAAACAGATTCTTCTCCAATCAGGGTCAATTTCTTAAAAGCTATTTTTTCCCAGTTTGTTGAAAACCTTATTTTTGTCCAAGAAACTTCCCAGAAATTAGATTAAGCAGCAAATATTTTCCCTGTCCTTCAGACTTGGTGTCTGGGCTGAAGCATAGCTGGGTAGTAGCAAAACACACTGAAAATGTCTGCATTTAACTGGTGTGAAAAAACTGTCATAATCGCTCACAAGCATCTGAGGAATTAAACCTAGGAAGACAGCATCTCCACAATTCAGCTGCTGAAGTGTGTCTCTGTTACTGTGATTTTTAGATACTTATCAACATTCAATTAGCATCCATGATATATTAGTCATTATTAACACTTATTAAACACCTCTGCCTCTACTCTGAAAAGTGCAGAATTCAAGCTTAACAAGGTATGACTCTAACTGCCAAATGACATCTTCACTTGATTTATGCCTCTCTATGAAACATTTGATTCTTTTCCAAGTTAATCACTGCAAGTTTCTGTGTATTTGGTCTTCATTTTATATATGACCAATGTGCTCAGAAATAAATTATGACTGATTATGAGTAAATTTATAAATGAAAATTTATAAAAGAATACATTTTTTGCTTAGAGTGATAAGTATCTATTTGATGAGAAAGATTTAATTTTGTTGAGAGAGATTAAAATTTAAAACCAGAAGATAAAATCTTAGAAGTAGCTTCCTTTTCATATTCCAAGGGATGGGAGGCAAAAGAAAAAGGGAGAATTGGGGAGATTTAGGAGGCAGAAGCTCCCAAAACACACAGAAAATGTTTATGTCTATGCAAATAATTCAAGGAAATGGTCCTATTTTCTAAAACTGGAAATATCATTTTGTTTTGATATTAAGTGTTTCTCCCTGGTCTAATCCAAATGGCTCAGAAAAGTTGTGTTCTGTATCAGACAATAGCTTTAGAAGCATCATAATTTTATCTTTTGTTGCTTCTTGATAATGAGTAAATAATGGCATTACTTGATAAAGACTAGTGACATAATGATCATTATGTAGAAACCCCTACATTTTGAGCAGACTGAATGCTGCAGGAGTCACCTCATTGTACCGCATGGGGACGTGATGCACTGAGGGTGGCCCATGCAGTGGCTCAGCGCATCCCATCCATGCTGTTTTCATACTGTCTGCAGATAGGAAGACAGAGGATTTTCCCCAGGGTCTCAGCAAGTATGAGGTCAAGCAATCACCAGTAGCAAAAACAGTGGGAACAAGGGAGCACACATAGTATCTGCAAGTAAGAGATACTGTGATAGCATGAAAATAACACCAGCACACTTCATTCTTGCTTGAGTAGGTTAGATAAGCCCAAAAGTCAACATAATAGTAAATGCCAGGGATAGTATTCTATGCTAATTCTCTTTTACTCTAGAACCCCGAATATTTCCACTGACATGACACCTCTTAGCACACTAATTCAGCTCTCCTGGTTAGGTATACTGGGATAAGTCACTTAAACTTAGTATACCTTGGTTTCCTCATCTATAAAATGGACACAATAATTCCTGCCCTGCTACCTTCCTGAGTTATGGTAAGAACAAAATTAATCTATATATATGAAAATAATATTAAAGTGAAAATCTCTAGATCACTGTGAGACATGAATGTCAAATCCATGGCCCTCTTCAGTCAGTTTTGTAAATGCCCCCATCACAGGTCTTGTGTGTCATGACTTAAGTTCTAACTTAAGATTTTGATCTTTCGTGGATCTGGGGACTCATCTGGTTTATTCCTATTCAACTTTAGGTCTAAGTATATCCCCTTCCCTGAAGCTTTCCACTAGTCCTCTTCTGTGATCCCTCAAAACAGATATCTACTAATGGTTCAACACATTTTACCACACATATCACTGATAGACCATAAGGCCCTTAGAGACAGGGATTCTGTCTGCGTTTGTTAATGTACCAGTACTACCTGCTATAACAAACAAAATTCAAGATGCATAACAGCTCATTTGTAATAGCATTTTTAAATGTATGTCCTGATAGTTGGGTGGCTCCACTTTGGGGGTAATTAAAAAATCCACATATGGCTTCGCCATCTGCAACAAGGATGCCCAGACCACCACGATTATCTGCCTCAAGCTTGGCAGAAGGGGGAAGAAAGGAGGATCACCCAGGAAGGGTATTATAAGTCAGGCAATGAAGTAGCACACAGGACTTCCACCCACATTCCATTCACCAGAACTCAGCCCCTGGCTCGTCTAACTGCAGGAGAGCCTAGGAAAAGCAGTCCAACTATGAGCCCAGGAAGAACAGGACACAGGCTTCGCCAACAGCCAAAGATGCCTCCTGATGTATGAATGGACCAACCAGTACATCCAAGTCTTGGCCATGAAGTAATAAAGGGAAAAAAAGAAAGTACTATATGCAAAGCATGTTCACAGATCTAATTCACTTAATATCACAAATCCTTTTCTTAATATACCTGAACCTAGTTTTAAGGATGAAAAACTACACTGCCAAAAGGGAAAAGGAAACCACCATAAGCAAAGCCTAAAGTATTCAAAAAAGAAGAATACCACAGACAGGGGACAATCATGAAGAGATAAAACTTACTACCGATATATAAAGAAAAGATAAAGAGAACGTGACAGAGTCTATTTGCTATGCAATTTACTTCAGAATTTTACATTTCTATAATGCTAAGAGGTAAAGCCCTGTCCTGTTTCTGTAGCTAAACTAGACTTTTTACTTCATAAAACTCTGATTTTGATGCGATAGTATTTAAGTTATTGAAAATCAATGGCGTTTAAAGACTGATCAAATACATAGGTAAAAAAACATTTAAAACTGTTGTTTTTAGTACAGTAACTAAGTATATCAAGAATGAATGCTTGGTCTTTAAAAGGGATCATATAAAACTTTGTAGTATGTAAAATCCTTTTAAAATGTCCACATTTGACCAGATCAAAGTTGCCATTGTATTTAATTCTTACTAAAAGAAATCTATCAAGTGTAAATTTAAGTTCCAAGTGGTAACTAACCACATAGCCAGTATTTCATCATTACTTGGAAGTTTCAGGTGATGAAAATGTTACAGTTAATGCTCCAACCTAGAAGATCTCTTTGCTTCAGTGGAACTTGCTTCACCACACAAGCTCTCAAAATAGGTTTATTTCTGCTATTTTTCTGACTGTATTTTAAAAGAGGAATGACATAGGTTTCACAGATCCTGGTGAAATAATTACAGTTGCATAGGCAAGGCATATAATTAGTCGAAGAAGAGCGTAAAAAAAGACTTCACCTACACTACGTGGGCACAAAGATTTAGGTTTAACTATGAAGCAACTGCTGTCTGTATCTTTCCCAGCTATAACCAACACTGAGAGAAAAAAAGGTCTATATATATAAATACACACACACACACACGTACAACTCAGGACACAAACAGAAAACATCCTCCTCAAACTCAAGAGTACAGATACCTACCCTGAAAATAAACCCAGTAGTTATCTTCATCTCATGGGTGTGCAGTAAAAATCAGGATGGAGCAAAAACAGGAGAAAGAACAATGAAATGATTCTTTCTTTCCTATATTCGAAGGCCATAATACCTTCCCCTAGACACAGAGAGAAGACCACTCTTCTATGGCCCTTGGTATATGGAAGTGGTGCCTCTTCATGCACCCCTGATTCCTGAGGGATGGGAGGCTGGACATTCCGGGAAAATAACCAAATTCTCTCATTTTCATATGAACCTGTTGAACTCGTAAGGGTTTCGACTTCTAAGCCAAAGGAGCCCTTCAGCATGAATATCAAAAGCTATTTTTACCTGTTTTCATAATCTCCTTTAATTATTTTATGGTTTGCAAGCACAGTTACAATGATATAGTACAGCAAACTCCAGTTTGAACTTTAATTGCACATGGAAGCACAATGCCAGTTTATTTCTACTCAATATGTATAAATTTTAATTGTAAGAATTTGCTTACAGCTTAAACAATCACATCTTAGAAGTAAAGAGCTCAAAAGACTTGCGAATAATTATAAATGAATACTGTACATGGTTGTGACCTGGGCAGCCCCACCCAATTTCAGGAAAAATTATACCAGTACTGAAGCAGATTGACTGTCCCAAAAAAGCGGGGTGTGAGGAGTGAGTTGGAAGGTATGGACCATAATAGATTCATGCTCTCCTGATCTACCTTGATACCAGGACACATTTTAGACATAAAGGTTCACAACTCTAGTCCCTTCAATGCCAAGCAGGTACCAAAGATGTGTGGGGTGACTGGCAAACACACGAGGGAGGGCAGTGTGCAAGAGCCAACTGAAGAATGAATAAAAAACCAAGCTGGCCAAACGTACGCATGCAAGTCACACTAGTGACCCCCGCCTGGAGGAACAAATGGACAGCCTATTTCTCTCATCTAACCTTTGCATAAAGTGTTAAGCAAAAGTAAGGAGTTAAAAACTGCTCTCTCTGACATGTATTGGGGTATAGACACTTGTAGCTTATTAGTGAAATGTAAACCCTATGGTCATGATAGATGGTCCATGGGAGAAGCACAAAGCTGACATCCTTTGAAGACAATAGGGCAGCCTGATAAGGACATGTCCTGGAATATAAGGCCATTCCACTTCAGTCTGGAGAAAGGCTGAAGGAATTCCCACAGGAAAGTGCCAGATATTTACTCGGAATAGATTTCAAAAAGATAAATGGAGAATATTAGTCCTTTCAATTTGACTCTATAGGGCACGGCCATCAAAATTTTAATCCTTATCTAAAGAAATAAATTCACAACAAGGAAACATAATAAACAAAGCACTTAACATTGCACTAATAGAATGTCACTCTGCATAATGCTAGATTGTGAGGGATCTACTCTTCAAGATGAACTATATGCAAAATGTACACCAAGTAACTGAAGCAAAAGATGGGCTCTGAGCAGAGGAGTAGTTACGTGGGTTGGCAAGGTCAGATGTCCTCAGGGAAGCAGGGAGCTAGAGGAGCCGAGTATGGTGCACAATGCTGGGCCACCACTCCCAGCTGGTCTCTGAACAGAAGGTGCAGCCTGGCTCCCAACAGAGGGAAAGGGAAGCAAGTAACATCAACCTCTCCTTCTCAAGGAGCTTGCCAACTCCTCCCCATCCCCTGGAATTCCAACCAGCCTCAGAGGGTAATGACAAGAAGCCAGATCCCCTCCACCTAAGTCAGGGTCCTTTAACACACACGTGCTCTTTCTCCTGGTGGAGGAGAGGAGCAGAGAGGCAAAGGGGCCCTGCCTTTGTTAGCTCTTCTGCAGGGCTTACCAAGCAGGGCAAAGTTTCACGTGAAGAACTCTCACTTTCCTTCAAGGGAAGGAGCTTATACACGGAAAGAGTTTTCAGGGAATGTCTGAGAAGCCTGTTGTCTCCTGGCCCAGATCTACCCTCTCATCAACTTTTTTGAGCTCATATTTAGGCATACCAGAGCTCTTCAGACCACACAGATTTGATTATGCCAACTAAAAAAACACAAGAAAAATTTGGTAGAGGCTCATGAAATATCAATATGTGGGGTGCTAAGACCTTCACCATTCATTCATGTGTTCAACAAATATTTATTGAGCACATTCTATGTTTTAGGTACTGTGCTTGGTGCAGGGTCTACAGTGGGTGAATCAATAGATGTAATCTCTGCCCTAGACAAATTTTGTCTAGGGGACAGCCCTCCCATCACAGGTTAGAACCACTGTTCCTGACTTACATATATCTCAATACACCTCCACATTTACTAACACCTTCATTTAAAAAGCAGCATTTTTTATTTCATCATCAACACCAGTACCTACTGGGCATTACTGCACCTACTGGGTTTACTGCTCGCTCTGTAGGTGTGTTCTGGTCCCACTCATTGTCAGTGCTCCCAATATATTCAGGAGGTTTTAAAGAAATAAGATACAAAATGGTTTACATTCTCTAGTAGTTTACAATCTCCTTTGAGAGACAAACTATTTACATGAAACTATAAACAATGATAGATTTGGAAAAGTACAATGGACAATTCATACAAATATTCCATACATAGGGTGATCATAAAATTCATTGTTCCAACCATGACACCTTTCAGAGCAAAAGGGCAGGCATGATTGATTCTCAATATTGGGACTGTCTCTGGCAAACCAGAAGCTAAGGTCCCTTTTTTCATAAATCCCTTTTCTGCAGGGTGAATTCTCCAATTTAAAAACATATTTAGTTCCTTCCCAAAAGAAACATGACGGAATACTTACTATATTCAAGGCATTGTGATAAGATTTTTTAGAGGTGGGCTTCGAGGAGGACTTCACATAGATGAGAAAGACCCAAGGCTTGACCTCAGAGTTTATTATTCCGAAAGAAAGACATAAAAATAGTGAACATGTTCTCAACACATGCCATGTGACAATGCTATGCTTAGTTTTTTTCATACATTATCTCATTTAATCATCAAGACAACTCTAGGTGGTAAATAGTATCACTCCCATTTTAGAGATGAGGTTTATAGTGGTTAAGTAACTGTCCAGGGTCACACAGGTTGTAAGTAAGAAGCTGGCACTGGAGCCAAGTACATCCCACTGCAATGCCCCAGCTCTTACTCTGTGACAAGTACTATAAGAATAATTTAGAAGAGGAAAACATGTATTTCTGGTTTTGGAGTAATCAAGGATGACTCAATGGAGGATGGTGATATTAGATACAGATCTTGAAGGACTGAGTTAGAAGGATTTTAAACTGCAGAAATTAAAGGGGATGGCAACCCAGACAGGTAGAACAATGTGCCTGTAGCCCAGAGCTGGGAAAGACTAAGTGGTGGGCAAGGAGGAGTCAGCTTGGTTGGTATTTCATATCTTTGTGTAAAGGACCTGGGAACCATAGACTGGAAGACAGGTCAGCTGAGGCCAACTTTCCCTTCATGCTTAATTTAAGCAAATATGAAACTCAACTTGCATGCCCTAAGTACACTCCATATTAAATTTGCATTGAGGCCAACCAGTGCATCCAGATCAAGATGTCTCATAGGCAGAGTGCTTCATACAAACTGAAGGGGGCATGTGTACCATCCAAAGACAGGGTAACAACTCATGGCTGGATGCAGTACTGGGTAAGTCCCTGTAAGTCGAAATGATGTAAACCAATCTTGTTTTCCATAGAAACAATGTTATAATTAGGGCAACATTTCATAACAATGGCTAGATATCCATGTTCTAATAAAAAGCACCATAAACACTGTAACTAGTATCTCCTTAAAAATAATGCCTTCAGTGTGTACATATAAATTAAATAGGGTGGTATCATAGCCATAATTTTCATAGATCAAAACTGTCCCAGGAGCTAAATCTTTTGCAGCACTGGAGGTCAAAGTGACTTCAAGGCACAAGGCCAGGAAGCCCACCAGTTGGGGGAAAGCTGCCATGAAGAACAGAGAGACTGGCCAATAGCCCAAGGCCTATGGGTCAAGTCATAGGCAAACTGACCGGAGTGATCAGGGCCACCTACAGAGGGTCTCCCTACCTCCAGGCTCTTCCCTCACACACATGAAGTTTTCTAAAGCAGTATCTCTGATCTTATTGCTCTCCTGCTCAAAACCTAATTTTCCTCCAACCTAATTTTCCATTACATCTACTCTAATACCACAGGCTGTAGAAAGATGGCTTCATCATTATTCTCAAGCATGACCAACCTTTTCCTTCTTTATGCTTTTGTTCAGGCCATAAGCTCTGCTTGGCCGACTTTCCTTATACCTCCATCATGATCTGTTGATACTTACCTAGAGTTAGCTCACGTGCTAGCTGTCCCACGAAACCTGGTACCTAATAAGTGCTCAGCATTTATTTGTTAATAAGTGGGTGGATGGATGGATGGATGATCATGAAACCCTCAACTGGTTGTGATTATTTCATTGTCAGTGTGTCACTTCTGTTCCTATCATGAAACTCTCTGCCTGCTTTCTTCTTTCATAAACATCTGAATACAGTTCTTCTCTCCCTTATTAAATGGAAAGCTATTGAAAGCTGAACTATATTCATCTCTGAATCCAATACAAATCCCAGTACAAGGTCTGTCATAATACATGTACTTAAGATATCAGAAATAAAGTGATATCTGTGGCAGCAGGCAGCCAGTGTGCACAATGGTAAGCTTAACACGTGCAAGGGAAGAACCCGAGGTATGAATGGTTGGTAAATGGGCCTGGGTTAGCTTTAACTATTCCAGACAAAGTTTGGGTCACTAGTGTGAAGTTAACTTTTGCCAGAGATAATCAAAGGTCATCACCTCCTACTCCTCCTTCAGGACTCAACTCTCTTGGTGCAGTGCACGTGAACCCTTCAGACAGACGCTGAGCACATACTGTGTAACTGATGCTCCCTGTGTCTCTTCTCGGGGCAGAGGAGTTGGCCTTGCTCCTGTCTGTAGTCCATCGTCCTCAGAACAATATCTGGCACATACCTGGCTCTTGACAAAGGTTTCTCAGTAAGTATTTAATTTTAGAAGTACTAAGCTAATATTCGAATTTTTAAAAAATCTACTAAGTACAATCGTCATTGCTCACAAACCCAGGATATGTTGCTAAATCTATTTGGGTAGTAGAATTTAGCCTGGGCTTTATAGTCAGGTAGCTTCAGTTTGGAATAACAGCTCTGCTTCTTACTAGGGTAAATCACTTATCCTTTCTAGGATAATTTCCTTACATCTGCAGAGTGTTGTGGGGACTAGAGGTTATGTAAATAGAGCTGCCTGGCAATTGGTTACTGCTCAGTAATGACAGCAATTGTAATTATTAGACTAAGAGGACAGGTAAAAATAAATGTTGATTTTTTTTTTTGATAGACAGATAGATAGTTTTTCAACTTTAGTGTTATTTTTTAAAAAAACAAACTGAAAAAGTTAATTCAGCAACCCCATACAGACACAGTCTGCATCTTTTGGGCTATAAATTATTTGTTATGTTTCCAGTAAGAACTTGATCCAAAGGGCAAAGAAAATATAACGGATACAAGGGACATACTGAGTCAACAGAAAAATATGTAAAATATGGCATAAGAGGTGAGGTTATAGGGTCTGTCTTCAATCTGATTTTTTTCCATGGTTTTCTGAGGAGAATTAAAAGAAATCAGTGGGGAGGAAAGAGGATGTTTTCTCAACGTTAAATATTTAAAGTAAGTCAATAAGAACATTACATATCAGGAATTCTTCATCAGTCTCTATGCCTCCCAAACATTAAATATGTAAGTGATACATATGTATGCAATACTGAGAAAACCCAATGTAGACAATGTGTTTCTGTCTCCAAAGAAAGAATCTAGTGTCTAGCTTCCTGTGTAAACAAATGTCATCTCATTCAAAGAACAGTACATCAGGAAATTCTCTGGAAGATGTCTAAGTTTTCATGAGAGCACGTGAGAGTGTGTGTGTGTGTGTGTGTGTGTGTGTGTGTGCAAGAGAGAGAAAGAGAGAGAGAGAGAGAGAGAGAGAGAGAATGAGAGAGAGAGAGAGAGAGATGAGAGCATTCCACCACAGAATGACCTCAGAGGCACTGTAAGACAAATCATTAATAATGCAACACATGCAAACTCTCTGCCACTGCAGATGCAGAGAGGTTAGTGCAAGCAAAATAATCACTTAAGATCAATTTAAGAAACCTGGCTTCTTACAAATAGGAGTAAGTAGGTGGATTTGTCCAAACCACACTATTTACATCTTCTAAACCCTATCATTTTGTGCAATGGCTAAAATTTCATGCATGTCACAGTCTTTCCCCTCCTCCTCTACCACACAATGTGGCTGCTCTGAAGAATGTCAGATTGAGAATGAGGAGGAGAAAGAGCCATTATTCTGAAGTTCCAAAAATTCGCAACTGAATTTAAATTACACAACTTCTAGTTGAAGTATTTAAAAATGGATAAATGGTGTAGGAAAAACAGAGCCAACAATACTGGCGTCATGGTATGAAACACTTCCTAACACATTCTCTCAACCCAGATTTCACAGACCTCACTCCCTATGTCAGGTGTGTACATTAAGTTAAGTCCTTTATTTAGCAATTATTTCAACAGCACTTCGACTTCTTCCGACTAATGACTAATCATATAAATGAGTAAGTAAATACCAAAATAAGTCCGGACACAGCTTCAGATCAATGTGGAGTAGCAGGAGCTAGATTTACCCTCTTGCCTGAAAACAGCTATACAGGAAGACAACATATATAAAACAACAGATCTCAAGACACTGGCCAGATGCACGGTGTGGACAAACAAATTTAAACAAAAAGAAAGAAAGAAAGATACAACAATCACAATACTTCTTTGAACTTTCAAAAGGAGAGAACAGAACTGAGGCCACCAGAGGTGGAAAATGGGGACGAGGAGGGAGGGCTAGTGAGAAATTGGTAAAGGGCCACAAAAAAATGATTACATTGGGTAATGTTGAATATACTAATTATCCTGATTTGAGCATCATATATTGTACACAGGTATTGATACTCAATGCTGTATGCCACAGATATGTACAATGAACTATGGTTCAAAAAAAAAAAAAAAAAAAGATACTGGCCACCTGGCAACAAAGGACAGTGAGCCCTGAGAGGAGAGAGGCAGATGAGGCCAGCGTTAAGATTGCCGCAGCATACTGCCAGGAGCAAGCTGTCAGGCCAGGCACAGAAAGGGGGAACTCAGGCAGAGACCAGCAGTCTCCCTGAGCAGAGGACTTGGAAACACAAATGTAAGGGGATTAGAGATCACAGGGCAAGGTACCGAGGAGGACAGCACTACACAGAGAGAACTCAGAAGAGCTGTGGATGGAGTATCGGTTGAATACTGACCAGCACATACATGTGATGGAAATACCCATAGCCAGGGGAAGAGCCACTCAAAAATATTAGAGGGAACAATGCCCAGTACTCAGAAGGGGCCAAGAACAGTGCCTGTTCCCAGCAGTCAGAGTGGAAAAGCTCATAATTTAAGGGGCATTGGTTAGAGAATTAAGAAGGGTCTTGCCTTGATAGTTAGGAAAAATTTACCCTAAATGCTGCCCTGGTCCTACCTACACTTAAAAGCAAAATCAGAAAAGAGCAAAGTGTTTCCAAATATATTAATTATGCTCCACAACAAAGCTGAAGAATATTTTTTAAAATACCAAAAAAAAAGTTTCCAGTGCCCCAAAAGGTAAAATTCTGGCACCCCATTCAAAATTATCCAATATGGAAAGAAGAAATATATGACCCATAAAGTGGAGGAAAAAAATAATAATTCTGGGTCATTTCTGACCCAGAAATGACACAGATGATAGAATTAGTAGAAAAGGACATTAAAACAGTTATTTTGGCTGGCCAGTTGGTTCACTTGGGAGAGTGTGGTTCTGATAACACCAATGTCAAGAGTTCAAATCCCCAAACCAGACAGCTGCCAAAAACAAACAAAAAAAACCCAGTTCTTTAAACTGCATTCCATATGTTCAAGAAACTAGAATAAAGAATGAATATGTTAAATAGTAGCAATTTTAAAAGACCAAAACTGAAATTTTAAAGAGGAAAACTTCAAAATCTGAGATGAAAAATACACTAAATGGCAGATTACACATTTCAGAAGAAAAGATTAATAAACTTAAAGACATGGCAATAGAAACTGTCCAAAATGAAACAGAAAATACTTGGCCCTACTCAAAGTCTGTAATTCCAAAAGAGTGTCTGAAAGGTAAATGGGCAGTCGTCCTGAGTGTGAAACAAAATTCATTATATAGTTAAAGATCAAGTTAACATTGTAAAAAGAAAGTGCTTATTTTTCTGTTAATAAAATTATATGACTTTAAAGATTTTTCCATTTTATAATCTTTCTATTGATATTCGATATATATATACATACACACACACACATACTGTTCATAAGACCTGTCACTTCCATATGACTTAAATGAGGACTAATAAAACTTATAACTTTTCTGTTTTAAATAACTACTTTGACTTTACTAGCTATATATATCCATGTGTGTGTGTGTGTGTGTATGTGTGTGTGTGAGCTGAAATAATAAAAACCCATGGGCAGTATTTTTCAATAATTGCAGCCTGAATTATCTTATACTCATACAACCAAAGTTGTTACTAGGGATTATTTCACGTCAGGGATTAATATTCTTCATTTTCTGATTAAATTTCTAAACGACCCATCTTTTGTTTCGTCTACGTTTATTTATGTTGTTGAATCATCTGGAGTCTAGAAAATACCATGCTCATTCAAGATTTTATTACCATATATATACACAGATGACACACATATTTAATTAATTTTCCTTACATTTGCCCTTCAGTGTAGTAAGAAATAACATAGTGTTAAATCATTTAAATTCAATAATTTATAAACCACGAAATGTTTATATCTGGATGCCTTATCAGCAATTCAGATAACATTTAATAGACCATATTTCAGATTCTCTTCACAATTTTTCCCTTATTACTTTATTTAATACCTAGCAGGTCCCTGCTGGTTACTGGAAACATAATGATGAGTAAGACACAACACTCATAGAGGCTACGGGCCAGGGTCAGATACATGAAACATATTTTTATACCATTTGTGTATGGTCAAGTATGGACAGAGCACTGTGGGAGCAGAAGAGATGAGGCAACTAAGTGTGCTGGGGAAAGGGATGAGGGAAAGCAGTAAGAAAACTTCATAATGGAGATGACCTCTATGTCTTAAACTAGGTGCAGAAGTTCACCCAATAGAGAAATAGGAAAATGACATTAGAGGCAGAAGGAATAGCACAGTAAATGCACAGAAGCATGAAGAAACAAGGTATATTCTGAGAATAAATAAATGTGGGTCTTATACATGTGAGGAATAAATAGTGAGATTAGAGAAAGGAGGTAGGAATTAAAAAGTAGGTCCAGATAATAAAGTACCTCTAATAATATGGCAAGAGTTTTGAATTTTATACTAAAGCACTAGGAAACCATCAAAAGTTTCTAAGTTGGGGAATGGCATGGTTAGATTTCTGTTTTAGAGAAAAGCTCTGGAAGTAGTATGGAGAACATAGTAGGGGTGGGTGGAGACTTACTGCAAGGAAACCAGTCAAGAGCCTGCTGTACAATAGTTCAGGGAGACACAATGAGGGACCGAAACAGGCCAAGGTAGGAGGGGACTGATTAAAGAGATATTTTGGAAGAAGAATCGACAGAATTTGGAAACTGGTTCTATGTGTCAGTGTGACATGAGGAAAGGAGGAAGCGAAGGATGACTTCAAGGTTCTAGCTTGGATGACTATAGGGGTGCAGGACTTTTAGTGAAAAGAGGAAAGGAGGAAAGGTCTTGAGGGAAAAGTATGATTCTGGACATGCTGAATTTGGAGTTTATTTAGGCTTTTTAAGCAGAGACATCTAGTATACAGTTGGAAGTGTGGAAGTAGAAAACTAAAGCTTCTACTACAACATAGCAGTTAAAAATCAAAGAGGATAAAAACACTCAGTGCTTGCAAACTATACAGAGTAAGAAGGGAAGTAAAGAAGCCTGCCTTCGTCTGTTTTGTGCTGCTAAAACAGAATACCACAGACTGCGTAATTCATAATGAACAGTAATTTATTCGTCTATGGTTCTGGAGATTGGGAAGTCTAAGAACAAGGTGCCAGCGTCTGATGAGGGCCTTCTTGCTGCATCACCCCATGGAGAAAGGGCAAGGAGAGCCATAGAGAGACAAAAGCGAGCTGAACACATCCTTTTATAAGGAACCCACTTCCCTGATAACAGACCCACTACTGAGATAATGGTATTAATCCATTCATGAGGCTAGAGTCCTTAGAACCTAATCATCTCTCATTAGTCCCTATTCCCAACATTGCTGAATTGGAGATTAAGGTTCCAACACATGCTTTTAGGGGGATCCATGCTAACCATAGCAAAGCCCTTTAACAGAACTCTGCACTGCAACATTTAATGGGCTGACAGAGAGACAAATCAGTGATGGAAACTGAGATGGAGTAATCAGAGGCAGTGGAGAAACCAGGGTAGAGTGGTTTCAAGAAAACTAGTAGAGGAGACTATTTCAAGGAGGAGAAAGTTCAAATGCAGCAGAAAAAAAACTCATATTGAATGAGAAATGAAAATGTCCACTGGAATTGCCAGTTAAAAGAGCATTGGTGCCTCTTACATGAGTAAGTACAGGTGAGTTGATATGTTAAAACCAGATTTCTTTAAGACAGAAGGTAAAGAACCTGTCATTGCTAAAATAGATTAATCTTTAAGAATTATAGTAGCAGGAAGCCTAGAGAACAGATTACATTAATATTAATAATAACAATAACTGTGGTTCTAATAAATGAGCATGGAGTTCTTACTGTCAGGCATTGTACTAACACACTTTATATGCATTGTCCTGTCTAATTCTAGAAAATTTAGAGACTCCAAAATAATCTTTCTCTAATCTCAAATTTCCATAATATTGCTAATCTTCTGAACAAAATATCTATTTTGATTATCTGTACTTTAAGAATAAGGACTGTTTCTTATATATCCTTTCATTTGTCCCATCTAGTAAAGGTTTGGGGACATAGTAAAAACACAGTATCCTTTAAAACTCTTGAAAATATACTGAGTTCTTACTACATGCATGACTTTGTATTAGGCAATAGTAGGTTGGTTTTTGTTTTGTTTTGTTTTTTGCACTATCCAATTCTACACAAGTTTGGAAGCTCATAGGAGAGACAGGCATGCAGGTGAACATTTAAATTATATCTTTAAACATTAATTAAGTACCACTACATTTATAACAGTATTATATGGGTTCAGTAAAGGAGAGATTGCTATGAGCCAGCATCGTGAAAGAAATATTTATGCAGCTGGTAGAAGTTAAATAAGGGCTTGAAAATTCTGACAGGCAGAGACAAGGCTTTCCAGGAGGTGGAAAAGCCTGAGCAAAGGAGTGGTTATGCATCTCACACGAGCCAAGAGTTCATGGCCAATGATTTATTTTGCAAAGTCTTTAACCCTACTGTTCTTTGCCCCAAATTTAGCCCATTTCCAGTATGTATTTTTTCTTTCCTTATATCTCCTTAATTCGTCCCTTTATCAACATCTCATGGGTCCAAGCCTCTGATATCATATCCATTTCAACCATGATGACCTCGTCATCACTCAACACTACTAGCGCCTCTCCGAATCCTCAGTGCTACTTATGAATTCCCTTCCGTTGATCTGGTCCCACTGCATACAGCCTCATCCAGTGTTCTACTCCTGGATTCCCAGAACTCTAATTACTAGGACGAATAGCTTCCGCCTGTATATCAAAGACCTACCGTACCCTATCTCCTCACGTTTCTTTCCCCACTCTAACTCACTGCTGTTTTTCCCATGCAAATTTGCTCTAAGACCTCCTGTAGCCAACTCCGTTTCAGAGACTTCCGAAGCCTCTCCTGGCTCAAGGTCACTCTTTATGCTCAGGGCTCTAAATCATAATTTACTGCTTGGAAACCATTAATCCTGTTCAGAAAGAACAGAGTTTACTGCCACTGAGTTATTCAAGTACTAAGACAAGTTCTATATAAGTTTTTAGTTAAGTTCCCTATGAAAATGTTCCTAACAGCTTCAGGGGTGTGTGTGTGTGCGTGTGTGTGTGTGTCAGAGAGACAGAGAGAGACAGCAGCTTCAGGGTGTGTGTGTGTGTGTGTGTGCGTGCGTGCGTGTGTGTGTGTGTGTGTGTGTGTGTGTGTGTGTCAGAGAGACAGAGAGAGACAGCAGCTTCAGGGTGTGTGTGTGTGTGTGTGTGTGTGTCAGAGAGACAGAGAGAGACAGCAGCTTCAGGGTGTGTGTGTGTGTGTGTGTGTGTGTGTGAGAGAGAGAGAGAGAGAGACAGAGACAGAGACAGAGAGACAGAGAGAGACAGAGAGAGAGAGAAGGAAGGGGGAATTGAAGAATAACAGCTCCTTGAGGACAGGCTTTGACTCGAGTTGAACAGTATTTGGAAGGGCATATGAGGACTTAAGAAACAATCCAAAGAAAGGCAGATCAGTACATCCTTCAAGCTATCCTTTAAGCCCGGATTCTAAAAAACAGAATACAAACTAAGGCTTTGGGGGCCCAAATAGTCTTCTGAGACTCAGACTTTAGGTCTATACATTTTAGATATTTAATAGTACCCTTTTTTTTAAAATCACTTTGTAATTAATCTGACTAAAAACCCTAGACAAAATACTGTGCCTTCAGTTCAGAATACTCTCTGGTTGTAGCCAAAGCTAGAAAAGACATACTTTCAGTTCTAGGTTCTGTTCTCTCACTAAATTTCACTTTGGCTATACACCAATCATTTGACCTCTGTTCGGAGATGACTAGCAGTCGCATAAACACAATTTACTGACAATTACAAGCCCAAATCTAAATTATTTCATTTTCAATAAGCTTTAGACTATTACTACTAACTTAATAAACAGGAAGTGACTTTGTGTCTTAAGTACTACGCTAGACACAGCATGCGTAAAGATAAATAAGACATTATTTAATAAGTACAAGATTCTCAAAGTTCACACCTTAAGATGTTAACAATGAACGATAACACAATTTTTAAGAATGAAAAAATTTACAAAGCAATAGAGGAACACCGAGAGGAAAGTGGGAAAGAAATATGCCGTGAGGAGTTGCAAAAAAATGCACAAGAAAGTGACATTTAAACTAGAGGAGGAAAGAAATAAGGGAAGATATATATATTAAATTATGAACTATTTGCCAGACACAAGTTACATATTATCTCATGTTGCCACCATTTTAGAGATGGTGAAACTGAGGCAGGACAATTCAAATCACTTGCTAGAGTGACACGCAGCCAGCGTCAAACACAGCTTTGTATGTTCTGTCCAATGTACGAGCTCCCTTCCAAAGACACGGATACATTTAAATAATCATTATTGCTACAATTAAAGTTTCTTTTAAAATACCTCTCATAAAATCTTTACTAATAATGAATTAACATTTCATAGTTGTAGCTATAATTTTCCACTTTCCCACAAAAAGCTTTAAAAACCCAGTCCACTGAACAATGCCTGGGGTCCGGGGTCACGTATGAGATTTGTGAAACTTTCAAAATTATATACAAAATGTTGTGTCTATATGCAGTTTTCTGGAAGTTTTTATGAGTTTTATGGTCAGGAGTTTTTGTGAATTCTAAAGGGGTCTATGAACGTTTCCCCCAAAAAAGGCTAAGAACCACTGATCTACAAAGAGTGTTTTACTACACTTTTTAATGGTTTCCAAAAGAAGAAATATATACATAAAATTTACTTTCATATCTAAGGAAATACATTTCACATATAATAGGGAAGATTAATATATTCTATTAATAATGTAGCGACTTGATAATCAGACACAAAAATGACCCTTTCCCATGTTTCTAATAACTACTCAGGATGTTAACAGTGAAAGGACCATTTAGAAAGCTAATTTCCTTTTCATCATGCTTGTTAAGTGTTTACTTTAATTCACATCCTGTGTGACCCTATGGGAAAATTTTTAACTAATACTGGGGAAAATCCCATAGGGTTACACAGGATGTGAACAGCGCCTGTACTGAACTACCTTCAGCTTGAAAAATAAAATTAGATAGGTGAGTTTCACTTTCTGTTTGTCATAAGTTCCACTTTCTGGTTCCCAAAGTTTAGACTCATAGCATACCTGACTTTCTGAAATGGCAGTTCAACAAAATCCCAACATTCTCACTCTCTTTTTAAGGAAGGATTTCTCTGGGTTGTATGACAAAATGCTGCTGGAAAAAAATTGCAAATCTGTCGTGTCAATCAAGGGAAGCCAGCGGGGGCACCCCCAACAGTTCCTCCATACCTGTGCTCCCCCACAGGCAGCTGCCGTTTTCCATTTCCTGTGGAGAACACACATCATACCACACCACTTCCCCTATAGAAAAAAGAAAGCAACCCAATCTAATTGCTGATGGAAACATTGTCATACTTTCCACTGGCCAAGCTTGAAACCATTTCTGATCTAACCTTCATTAATTTTTCCACAACAATTTGCAGAAATGTCAGGAAGCAGCTGTACGAAGACTGATTAATTGTCCTTATCACCGCTACTTCACCAGGCGTGCTCTCTCTCTCGTTCTGTCTGTCTCTTTCTCTCTGTGCACATCTATATATACACATAGAGTGTGTGTATCTATATATACACACAAAAATAAAATTGGGGATTTTTTTGTTTGGGTTTGTGCTAATCGTGATACTCTGAAAAATCCAGATCTAATTTTGATGTCTTCCAATGGCCCAAACATTTTCAGATCTGGAGGAGACTCCATGAAGTTTGGGACAGCATCCATGAAGGAAAAGATTGCTTCCTGCAGATTACTCAGGTCTGTTTAAACAGACGGTAATGAATTCAAGTCTTATAGCAACACTGCATTTATTAGTCAATCACAGACGCTAAAACTCACTTCCGAAATGTGAATTAGAAAATCAAATGCCCTTTTTCTTTTTTTTTTTCAGTTTCTTTTCCCCCTCATCATTTTAGTTTGAGCTATACCATCTGTCTAAACCCATCAAATACTGTACTGTGCATGCCTGGCACAAACGAGTGGAACAGTACACCTCATAACCCCACCTTTGCACCCACTGGGCATCTGTAAAAAGTGGCACACAACAGATCTGGCCATCTGGGGACAGCTGTTTACAGCAAGCTTAGCTTCTCAGCCAGCTCTCAGATTTGCTGACTTTTAACCTGTTAGCAAAATGTCAAATAGTGTTCAAGAAGAGAAACACTCACAAACACTTTTTTTCAAAACCCAAGAATTTAGATATGAATATTCAAAGGTGTACTTGCCAAAGTTCCTGATGAGAAGGTTTCAAAAGCAAAGATCAAGGCATAGTCACGTCCTTGAAATGGAGACGGAGTCAATCCAAATCTAGCATTTTGCAGCACTACTAAACTTTTTGGGTATTAAAATGTTTTTCCTTCCCCATATTGCCTGAATACATACAAGCAAGGGATTAAAGCTGAACAGGCTTTCCACCAAATGACACAGTACTTCTCAGAGACAACTCTAACAGACTGGAAAGAGTTCCTCCTAGGACTAAATCAAAAAAATCCAAAAGCTCCCTCCATCCCAGATACATATGTTCCCTGTCCAACCCCAAACCAAAGAAAAAAAGAGATTGGACAACTGTGATATAAGGCATTGAAGTTAATTATAATTGGACATGTAGCATAGTGGCCCAGATCACGAACTCTGGAGCCAGAATACCTCACCTCAATCCCATCTCTGCCACTTACTAAACAAATAAATAACATCAAGTTACCTAACCTCTGTGCTTCAGTTTTCTCATCTGTAAAAATGGGGATAAAAACAATATTGTTAAAATCATTTAAAGAATTATACAGTGCTTAAAAATGGCACTAGGCAGTGAACTATAAATGTTAGCTATTAATTCTATATTTTTCTGCTGATATTTGAGGCCTACATTAGTCTAAAAGTGAGAAGGAAATAATGTGACAAGAGTTCCTAAATTAATTTAAGAAAGCCCACTGGGTTGGCTGAAAGATTTCCCCTGATAGTATGGGGATTCCCATATTGCCTGGAATACCACCATTGAAACTGGGTCGAGCAATCAGGGCTAAATGCGAGTACTCTATTCTTTGTTGACCCCCCAGCTGTCACACGACAGCATGCCTTGTGATGCTGTGGGACATAGAGAAAGCACTGCTGGAGTTTACCACACCTCACCACCACCAGCAGGAAGGAGGCGTGGGGAGAAGGCCACCCCAGGCCAGCAAAGTGCAAACATAGAAGGCAGCTGACTTGGCCTTCATCATCATCAAAGTGCTTGCTGAGGAAGACAGAGGTGCTCAGTCCCCCAGCACTAGGACAAGGGGCAAGTGCCAGGAGCCCACACAGTGCAAGAAGAACACTGGTTTTAATTCCTGCTCCACCAAATGACCTTAAGTAACTCATACCCTCTAAGGCCTTGGTATTCTGCAGTGAAACACAGGATTCCATCTAAATTAGAGCTACAGTCTTCTTGTTACCATCACCCCCTCTGGCAGTCTGATGAACCCTGTGGACTCCTTCTTAGCAGAATGTTTTAAACTACATTACACAAAATGCATTGGATTATAAAGAAAGCCAAATATAATGGAATACGGTTATTTCCAAAATTCTCTGTTAACAATTAGAAATAAGGCAGAGTGCAGGTCCAATATCCACCAAAACTTGGAGTGGTCTTAATCATAAAGATACTTTGAGATATTCACATCACTAATGTGTTATGAAACTATCTATGAGTTCCGCTGGTGACAAATCACAGATGCTGCTGAAACTGCTGACATTTGTTGTCTACATTAACAATGAAGAGAGTGCTGAGGCTCAGTGAGAGGTTAATGAAAAATAGTTTTTTTTTCTCAACCAAATTCTCTGAATTCTGTTCATTTGTGGTTAAGATACCCAATCTAAGTAAATAATAAATCCCTCTATAATTCCAAGTATCTAAGATAAATGATTAAACTGTGTCTCTTGCTCCTTCAACGGAGAATATTCACAAAAAGAAATAAAAGTATTCCTATCCTTTCTAACTCTGTGGAGAAAAACAGATTTACAGGATAGAAGTGTCTTTCCTCATTCCTAATCAAGTGAAAGAGGGAACATTTATTGACTTGGAAATGAGCTACCCAAACACTACCAGGCCCTACCAGCCTATAGGCAAATACATAGGAAGTGGCATTAACAATTAACCATGGATCCTGTTCCAGCCCCACCTGCTCATACAGGACCTCCAGTCCCTTGAAAAGTCCCAACCAAGTATTTCTAGGATTCCAGCAAGGGAGACTTACAAGAGCCCACAGGCAGTCTGACAGCCAGTCACAACACCATCTGCCATTCTTCCTTCCTGTGCCAGCTCCCCCTAGTGTCCCCAGGAAGGAACCCCACTGCTGCCTCTGCAGATGGTGCCCCTAATGAAAATACAAATGCCCAGATGCCCCCAGAGCCCAGAGAGCCCCTACATCCAGGCAAGAGGGATTCTTGACTTGGGTCCCACGTATTAGAAAGCCCACATACCATGAACACGCACAAAATAAATCTACTGAAAAATACATGGGCACCTTCATCTTTGGCAACCAGATGTCCTGTAACTCTAAATCCTGACTACAACAGTTTAGGCCCCCCAGGGAAATGCTTCTTTTGCTCAATATCTCTGCAGCAATCAAAAAATGACTGAGTTTGAATACCCTAAAGGTTTGTGGGCTGTGACACTGCAGAGTGTGGAGTTAGACACCGTTTCAAAAGCAGAGAATATTTAAGCAGCCTTAATGCTTAAATAAAAGACATGGTATCTAGTCATTTCTCGCAGATGGCATGGACACAACAGATTCTTGCATAACAAAGTATAGTCATGCCAAGCATCACTTTTCTTGTTTCTCTCAGTGCTCTGATCAGCGGTTCTGGAACTATTAATGAATTAGGGCAGCATTTGGAACAATCACACATGGCACCTGAAGAACATTTTGCAATTAAACAATTCTTATTCTTAAATTTGTAAAGATGTAAACTACATGAAGCATGATGCTAATTCTTTACATTAGCAAGTAAATGGCCATTGAACACTAAATCTGTAAATATTTTCACTTCTATAAAAATAGTTGAGGACTTAAATTTTAAAATATGTATATTAAAAAGTTTCATCTGTGTTTCAATAATTTTAGATTTAAAATGTTTATTCATTCATTACAATATAGATTTATTTGCCTTTTCATTTTGACATGTAACTTGGCTTATTTGTTAAGAAAAATAGCTTTTTGAAATAGCTTAATTTTTTGAAATTTTATACTTATTCTAATTTAATTTTGATGAAAATATATTGACATGTTGTATACTTTGAGTACAATTACATTTAATTTTCAAATCCTTTAGGTCATTGAAAATGAATACAAGTCAAGACCTTGGCATATGTAACTTCTCTTTTGGAGTTAAACTCAAAAAAAAAAAAAAAAAAAGCAGGAGAAAATCTAAAAATAGTCGGTCTGCTTAAATTTTAAAGTTGCAAACAATGAGTGAGCACATGCAGTATTTCTCTTTGTGTGTCTGGCTTATTTAACTAAGCAGGAGCCAAAAATAAATAAATAAATAAACAAATAAATAAAAAAGAAAGAAAGATACAACAATCACAATAATTCATTGAACTTTCAAAAGGAGAGAACAAAACTGAGGCCACCAGAGGTAGGGAAGGTGAAGGGGGGAAGGTGAGGTTAGTGAAAAACTGGTAAAGGGCCACGAAAAATGATTACATTGTATAAAGTTGAATATACTAATTATCCTGATTTGAGCATCACATATCGCACACAGGCATTGGTATTCAATGCTACACCCCACAGATATGTATAATCAATTATTTTTCAATTTAAAAAATAGAAAAAAAAATCTTTAGTACAGGGGGAAAAAAAGCTGCAATTGATGAAAATAAGCAGACTTGTAAAGCGTGACCCATATAAAATTCACTAATAGTACAAATTCTTTATTTAATGAACATTTAATTACTGTTCAAAACAATAAAAATAAGCCAGAAAATTATTCTCATCAAATCCACAACTTGAACAGGTCATATGAAATCCCTGCAACTTCGTGTTCTTTACAAATAAAGATTTCATCACGGATCAAATTAAGGTTTGTGGACCTCCATTTGAACTCTTGCCCTGGAGGGCCCCCAAACATTGGCTGCTATGACCCTCTCCCCAGTTGTGTGTTCTTAAGGCCCAAACCAAGCTTGGCTTATAACCAATTCGCTTTCAAGACTGTCATGAAAGCAGTTCCATCAGGTTTTTTGCCTCCACTCTTAGTCAGAATCTCACAAAGTTTATAGTGAATACCCTGCAGCCATGTAATCAACGGCTCAGTTGCAGTCCAAGGGGCCAGGGAGGCAACAATTACATCCTTCTTGTCCATCTTGGAAATCCTCTGCCCCTTCTTGGCCAGATACAAAACCACAGCTGAATATCAGCAAGCGGTAACACATCCTAGGAGTGACAGAGGTGGGTACTACACTCTGAGCCTGATAAAGTACATAGGTTCATAGAAAGAACCACTGACTTGGTTTACCCCCTTTTGTCTTTGTCCCATCTTCTCCCTGCCTCCAAGGTTCTCAGCTGCCATATACTCCACAACCTCCACACCTCTTGTGCATTTCCCTACCAGACATTAAAATTAAGGTCTAGTAGGAAGAGGGATGGCAGTGCAGACCAAAGAGAATGCACCCTTTCACATTTTTGCTCATTATCCAGCTCCTAAACTTGGAGGATAAATCGTGCAGGAAGTCTTTTTTCAACAATGTACATGAATGCAGTGAACGTCTTGAATAGAGTTGTCCCTTTCACACTTGTAAGTTTAGAGGAAGGTTATTTCCTAGACATATGGATTAAGGAATTGACTCCCATAATAATCCCCATCAATTTTCGGTTAAAAATTTGTATTGAGTCTTGATTTTCATGCTTTAAATATAGAAAGAATTTGCAGAAACAAGTATATATTGAAGTCCAATTATACACACACACCCAAAAAGATCAAGAGCCTGGCTGGTGAAATGGGAGGGGGTCGGTGAGTTATTTGCCCAAGGTCTGTAAACTATTCTATGAGATCCAGGGCAAGCACCTCAGTTTCCTGACATTTCAACCAATGGCCTTTTTATTTAATCACTGCTCCCTCCCCACCACAGTTAACTACTCACTTTGTTGCCATGATATTGATATTATTCAATTCAGAAATAACTTATTAAGGTTTTGATAATATTAGAAAATAAAACTTAGAAATCATTGCATTTTCTAGAGTCATTCTTTGTTTAAGTTATTTTATATATTATTACTAAATATATATATACAAGCATGTCTAATTTTATTTGACATTACAGAAATTGTACAGAACATTTCCAAACTTAATTTTCTAATGCATCTAAGAGAGGGTCTGAGTAACAATGTTATCATGAGTAAAAAAAATTTTTAATGTGTTCTTCAGAAAATGTTAACTAATTGCATCTGTTCTGAAGAATAATTCACAGTGCCAACCTTAAAATGGAATTTGTTTAATTTAGTTTTTTCATCAGATTTCCAAAATGCATCAAACATGTGCATGTAAAATAGGACATATGTAAAATAAAAAAAAAATAAATGATTATAACTCTAATAAATATTTTAAATGAAGTAATAAATATCTTCAAATAAATGATTAAATTACCTCCATCCACTAGTTTGCTTCTATAGTCTAAGCAAAATCCAGTGAACAGATCTTGTATACAGATCGTATCTGTACAGGTCAAACATGCTTCAAAAACACAAATATAATATACCTGATTTTAAAATACTTTTTCAGTATCTGCAATTAGCTTCTTAAAATAAAATGTCTCTTAGTATACAATTCTTAGTTCAGAAAAATTCTATTATTCATATGTTTAAATAGCTTAAGAATAAAAGCTTACGTGAGGATTCTAAACAGCTCTAATTCTACTATAACTAGTCAAAAAGTCACTGATAAGTAACCAAAAGATTTCAAGTCTTGTTGCTGTCATCTGGTAAAGGTATACAACACACAAATTTAAACACACACACAGCTCTAGATATTTTGAAAAAACTATATCCCTTTGACCTGTAAATGATCAAAGGGAATTTTATAATTATTTAATTAATTAATAATTTATCAACATGATGATATTATATATTTCCTGATCAGATAGTGATTTTCCATCCACTTACAACCTTAAGTTTCCATAAGCCATTTAGTAACCTCCATTAATACTATATTATCCAGTTAAAAACATTCAGAATGAAAATACAACTCATTGACCAACAACCTTCCATCCCTATCCTGAATGAGTGAATGAATGAATGAATGAATCATCTAGATGTACATATCAGACCAGTTCTCGCCTTCTCTTCCAAGGCCACAGATACAAGGTGTAAGAAGATGTTTATGCTTTACAAGACAACGCAAGCACAAAGCATAATATTTAGAAAAAAATACCAAAATAAGATTAATTTTTTTTCTCTCTAGAATAAAAAAAAAATCTACATAAACATTTTATCTCTGTCAAATAAATACTTCCAAATTTGGGTTGGGGCATTCTTAAAATATGTACAGCAAACTACCAAATTAACCTACAGTTTAACTTAAATATTTTAGTAACTCTATAAAAACATATGCTAATATGTTCATCAACTATAAAAACTTGCCATTTATGCACCGATCATGCACATATATTTTTGATTTGCTTTGGAAACAAAAGAATTCAACATTAAGAACTCTATAACAATGGTCCCATAGGTCTCTTACTTCAACTTGAATTTCTTACTATTTAAAATAGAGGTGAACTTGGTGGCATGTTACACTTGACTCAAATATTCATGAATATGCACTCGAAAGCAAATAAGGGGGAAAAAGTGAAGGCCTCATTTTTTCATGCAACATAACCAAGCTAAAATGAAAATAGGATAAATCTTGCAAGACACAAATCTGTCAGACACAGTTGCCAGATGGAAATAAATTAGAAAAATGATAACAAGAAGGCAAGGAGATAATGATAATAATAATAAATAATAATAATAAATAATAATAATAATAATAATAATAATAATAATGTAAAAGGAGAAGTTACTACATGACAAGGAACATATCACTGCACTCTCAGATTTACTGTGCCTTAAGAGATTGGCTTAAGTCTCCCAGACTCAAATAGTCCCTTCACACTTATAGCTTGATCACTGGTTGGAAGAGATATTGCCAGTGCTTCCAAAGGCGGGAGATATCCCTACATTTGGGGAATTCCCTGAGGATTTTGCATGTACATATGGAACAAACATACTGACCCTATGTATCCCAGGGCTTCTGATAAGAGAGGGGAAAAGCAGCCTGATAAAACGTCTTACCAATCAAATTCTCAGTGGGAAAAGAATCCCAAAGCCATAATAGGTAAAGCCTAGTGAGAATGCACGGCAATTTTTTCAGAAGCTCTAGGATTCCTACTATCATTAATTTACAGGCTAGATTATCGTGCTCTAATAGGTTGAACACATTTTAGGGTTCAAAATGGCAGGGAATAACTTTGAGGGCTAAAAACATTAGTATATAGTACTCACCTTGTAAATGTACTTTCAAACAAGCTGTCTGCCTATAAAACAGGGAAACTTACTTAAAGTGGCTAGTTTCCTGTAAGAAGGACGTATTTTATCTGACATTTTACATGTCTTTTGTCTACTCAGCTATATTACCCAGCCCCCCAGCCCCCCAGCCTGGGATAAGACAGGAACTCAGTAAACGTTTGTTGATTGAGGACTCCAGTGAACGCCTAAATGATTGAATGAGTAACTGTGAACACACGCACCATGCTCATGAACTTTTGTGTACTTGTGGAGTTAAGGAGCAATTGCTTCTTCCACCATTCTACTGCTCCTTTTGAATTTCTCTCTTTCTAAACCTTTTAAATTACAGGATGGTTTGATATCATTTAAAATGCCCCTTTGTAATAATATGGTTGCCTCTGTAAGAGTTCTTTTATTGTGCCCAGTTGGCAATAACAACTGCTTGGTGAAAAAAACAACAAAAACCAACTAAACATAACCATGATATAAATTTCACCCCTTTACATTTTGTAGTAGTAGACTATTCATCTTAACAAAGCAATTTCTGAATTTTTCTTTAACAAAGTTCCATTAATATTCCTAAATGTTAAATTATTAATAGTATCCCTACCACCTCCTGCAAAAGTATTGCATCCCTGCCCTATGTTTCCACAGATTAGGTGTGACACAGTATGCCAGTGTATGACCGTGTGTTTTGTTTATTCATTCACACATAAATATCCTTAAAGACAGGAAAAGAATTAGACTGCGTGTGTGTGTGTGTGTGTTTGTGTGTGCGCGCGCGTGCGCACGTGCACACACAAGCACGCACTTCCCTAGATTGTTCTCCATGGAAATCTCCCTCCAGAAGGGAAAAGAGCCAAGGAGGGCCCCAGGACTCCCCTGACCCTAAGCCAAGGGTGTGGCAAATGTGTTCACCATTACCAGCTGGGTGCCCAAAGGGAAGGAGTGGGAAGGAGAAAGTGGAGAAGAGGTGGGAAGCTGGTAGCAAGTGTGGAGATCTTTTACTTGTGAGAAAATCATCTGGGAGTCTAACATTTTTGCAGTATTTTAAAGTTTGCAAAGACTTCTCAGGATGAGCATGTCTTCGAGTGATGCCTCTAAGAGTAGCCTGAGCACAAAGATCTACTGAAATTTGTATAAACTTTATCCATCAAAATCACTGAGTAAAAGCTCATCCTTTCTTTTTCTGATGTACATAATTATATCTTCAAAATAAGTTATGACTTTTAGAACGTTTTTACCCCAACTTCTATACTGAAACCTCTTCAAAGTCACCAGTAATCCTTAAATTGCCAAACCCATTGGCCCTTTCTTAGATGACAACATTGGTGATGACTTTGCAGCATTATACACTTTTGAACATCCCTGCCTTAAATATAGAGCTCCCAGCTCAAGATCTGACATACAGTAGGCACTCAATAATTGAGAGCTCTTCTCTCAATCAAGCTCTTCCTCTCATAGCTTCTTTCAGATTTGCCTCTCTTAGTTTTCCAGCTACATTTCTGACTCACATACTTTGGAATCCTCTCCCCAATCTTCAAGGTCTAGATGAAGTATTTTCTCCCCATAAGCTTTCTCACTTTCCAGTGTCTGAATTCATACCACTCACTTCTGTTTTCTCATAACTCTTTATTCAACTCCCAGTATCATGCTGATTATGGTCTGTTTTGGATTTTAGTTAATTGAGTACATATTTTATATCCCCAACTAAATTTTCAGCTACTTGAGCACAGGACCATTCTCATTTTTCTCAATGAGTAACTCAACATCAAGCACCATGTCTTGCACATTGGCTGGCTTTCCACAAATGCTGGTTGATTCAAAAGTTTGCTTATGGTGGTGAATTGAATCTTTAACTCCTTCCTGTTTCCCACCCTTTATAGCCAATCACATGCCAAAAACCTCTAGCTAATTCATTTACAATCTCTCCCATCTGTCTCCTCCTCTGAATTCCTATTACAACCATCCTAGTTCAGAACTTTATTACTTCTCACAGAGACTATCCCAATAGCTTCCTAACTTGTCTACTTCCAGGTTTTACAATTCTCTGTGACAATATCCCTGGTGAATTGATTAATCTTTTGAAAATATAACCCAATCATGTTACTCCTTAGCTCAAAAGTCGGTAAAGCTTCTCTAATGCCTACCAAACTGATGTGCTAGTTACATCTAAGTCCCTCTATATTCTCCAGCTTTCTCAGTACCTTCCTTTTCTCTTCATTCATGTCTTCTCTTCACTTACCAATGCTGTGTCCCAAACATACCATTTACTTTTCTTTTCACACCAACATGAGCCATCCCATCTCTTTGCCTCTGAATGTAATTCTCACCACCTATCGAAATTTTGCCCATCTTTAGAGCCTGCTGTAGAAAACACTTCCTGATCCCCATGCCCTCCCTCCTTCACTCTACATACTCACAAGAAAATAGACAGGATTTCTTCCTCCTCTGAATTCACAAAGCATTTCATTTATACATGTCTGATGGCACTGCTATAAGATTTCTTATATCCAAGTCAGGTATGTGTGAGTCTTACTTCTCTTTTAGGTAGGGTTCATAAGCAACTTGAAGACTGAAATACAGATTTACTCATCACAGTATTCCTCCACAGCACCAGAACATTAAATTGCATATGGTAGAAATGACATAAATATTCATTGAATTTAACTGAACTAAAGCTTTCACAAATAGCCAAAAAAGCTCAGGTTCGATGTAAGAAGAATGGGGCTCAAGCCAAGTGAGTGTTGGCGTCTGTGATGATTGGTATTCTCAAAATTTCCACTTAAGGCTGATGACAGAATCAAGCTCTGCTATAGTCAATGCATAATTTATTTGTGCACAAAACATTCTGGTAATGGAAATCTTTTTATGGCTCAAGATCTGAAATATATTTACTGCCCCATAGTTATTAAATGTTTGCTTTAATCATTAGTACACAAGGTAATGACAAATGATAATTACAGGATCATTATACGCTCTTAAGCTGATTTAATCAAGAGTATCTCTTCTGAAATTCAAAAACTCCTCCATGGATGTGGATGGAGTGAATTACACTGGAACCAGCCAACTCATTGCTACCATTAAATTTAAGAATCAAAGGTTTTCTGTTAGAAGTACCACCAATTGAAAGAGTAACTTTAGATTCAAATGCTAGTAGTTTTCGATTTTAGTGCTCAATTAAAAATTTCCCTGCTTCCCTGAACTAGACTGCCTCATCAAATACATCACAGGAACAGAGAAATGCACGTGTTTGTGCATTCCCTAAATGCTCCCGCCAGCCAAAAAACATTCCTCTGCTCTGATATTTCAGCAAGTCGTGAGATGGCAAGGATCGTGCTCCTCAAAAGGAAAAAGATAGCTATTTTTCCTGTATGTTTTTATTTTAAGAGGCTGGGAGGCACACTTCTGGCTGCTGAGAGTACTCAAACAAGTACACATGTTTCCGAGGAGGTGAGTTTGTGGGGGATTTTGGCAGAGTTAAAGTTGAGAAAACCTAAAACCATCCTAAGCTCTTGGGAAACATTTAAGGAGCTAAAGGAACAGCAAAAAGAGGAAGAAGACTCAAGTCTTCCAGTGAATTCTCATTTCCAACTATAAACCTTCATCAAAAAAAGAAAGTAAAGTGGTATGAGATGTATGCTTTCTATCTATATTTATCTCAACCTCAACTGGTATACAATCAAATTCATCATACTACGATACAGTATGATCATACTACTGTACAGTTCAGTTTACAAACCAGCTTCTCTCTGCATCTCCTTTTTCTATTGAAAGTGATATTTAAACTCCCAGGCTTAAAGCCCAGAGTCACTTTTGAGAGCTTCTTCCTGCCTCCCACAGGCACACACACACTCATATTCATTCACACTTACACACACACACACACACACACACACACACACACGCACACACCCCTCCTGTACACAATCAGGCAGACCTACACTGGCTTCCTGCACTTTCCTCATACTGTCTGTGGCCTACGATCCTTTTCGCTACCACTGCAACTCAGGCCCTCAACACCTGTCTGATCTCACACCACACACAGTCAGGAGAGCAGAATGTGCTCTGGATCCAACTGGCAAATTTCCTAAGGACGGGTCTGGGCATGGTGCCCTTAGATACATAGAATCCAGGGACAATTACCAGAGGCAGTGACCAGGGAAAGTATCAAGAGAGTCTTAAGGAAAACAATGTGAGCCAAATGTAGCCACAAGGGGACCAGGATGCAAAACCTGAGAAGTCAGGAGCCGAGGGGAAGACTGGAGGAAGTTAAGTCCGAAAGAACCCCCTGAACCTGGGATTCATGTGTTCACTAAAGTTTTCTATGCAGAGCCTTCATCTGGGATGTAAGTGTGGGAAGATATGTAAAGGAGGTGACAGATCTTGTGTGAATTAAGGTAAGTGCCTCTTAAGTGGCTTCTGTGCTTGCGGGGACTGCTGCGCCCCCTCACCCCACACTCACTTCCACCTCCCACCACCCAGCACAGCCTGGCAGGATTTGTCTTCAAAGAGCAGCTCTGACTGCATCACCCTTATGCTCAGAAATGTTCAAGGGCTTCCCACACAGGCCAAATTAAATGTATACATACCCCTTGGTCCGACAGTCTGAGACAGCTGTGCTCTGCCTGTGCACTGCACTGACACCCGTGTCTCCCAGGCAGCCTTTATATTCAGAGGCCACATCAATTATTTTTGTTGCCATAATCAAGACAAGAAGAATAACACAGCCTTGTTGGAGGAAGGTAGAGGTTTTAGTCTTGTTTTGTTTGGTGGAGAAGGAGGTTGTTGTTATTTTACTTTAAGAGCAATTTTTGCATTAAAAAAGGTCACTAAAATGTTTATGAATTGTTCTTATAATTCTGTATTTAATAAGTATCAGATTTGCTGATTCATTGCACTAATAGAATTAAAATTCAATCTATGCCCGGGTATCAATTTTCAATCCCCAAAATGAATTTTAAAAGAAAACTCACACCAAATATTTTTATTAAATTCAACAAATATTTATTAAATATCTACTTTTTTTTTCAATCACCATTTTTTAAGGTTGAAGAGCATACCAACAAAATAAAGACCTACTCTTTGTCCTCAAGCAGCTTACAGTGTGGCGTGTGAGATAAAAACCTCACAAAAAAACCAAGAAGCACAAGCACAAAAATACATACAAAAAGTGACATAAGAGAAGTATAAAGTGTTAAGAGGATTCTTAGGGCACATGAGAGCAAACATGAAAATAAATAATATTAAAATAAAAGAATTAACCAGACTCTGACATCAGTAAAGTGCATTAACCAATAATGCAAATAACAGATGAGACAGAAAATGTGATTAAGAAAGTTAATTTGTCTTCTTTTAATTCATGGATGAGAAGCCAATGTGATATCAGGTTCTCTAAGCAGAGATTTTTAAATAAAGAATATAAAAATCTCTAAGTGGGAGATTTTTGTCCAATATCCAATTTAGGAATTTATAATGAGAACTGTAATGCCAAGGGAACCAGATTCCCTAGGCCATTGTTGATCTATAAGGACGTTGCTTGGAGATTTTGAGATTCTCAGATCACAAGGAGGGAGTGGGTAAACTTAACAGTCAGCATCCTCAGGCTTCAGTTTCAGAAGAAAGTTATACCTGTCAGAGGTCTGGAAAATTCACATTGTTACATCACAGCATTTTTTCCCTTGAACTGCCACAAGATACTCCAAAATCATGAGATCTGACTTTTTTTCAAAATTTCAATATGGCTTCTATTTCCTTATATGAATCATACTAAACAAAATATAGTGGCCACATCAAAAAAGCTCCAATATTTGAACATGGTCGGTCAACTAGACTGGTGACCTGTCCGTGAGTGTGACACGCTATCTGAAGTTGGGAAAACCAGGGTTGAATTCTGGTTCTATGACTCATTAGTGCTGTGACTTTGAGCAAATCACTCAACTGTAACCACTCCCCACCCCCCCAGCCCCTGTTTCCTCATACACAAAATAAAGTGTGAGTAACATCTATAAAACTGTTATTGCCTCTAATGATATAATACACATAGTAGCTGTTTGTGAATGGTAACACATTACACAAACGTTAATTCACATCGTCATAGAAATAAGGCACGTGGTCGCTAAGTTCCACTGTATAGCTTTTTTACCAAGAGTGAAGGGTGAGAGGTCCCGCCACACAGCCATCCTATACTGCAAGCTGAAATAAGGAGACAGGAAGAAGGAAAGAAGGGAATATTATGAAATTGTATGAAGGCAACCTTCAGTCAGGGTTTCTGATGACTATAGGATGCTCATGAAACAAAATGTGCTTTGCTCATACTATAGGCTAAATTAATGCTTACAGACTGAAAGACTGAATGAGGAAGGAAGAAAGGAAAAAAAGGAAGAAAGGAAGAAAAGTAAAATGCTTGAAAAACAAAGCAGCGAGAGCCAAGTTGTGTAGAAGAACGTAAGAAAATAATTTTGGAAAATGAAAACATATAGCCCAAGAAGCTAGCAGTACTGGGATCCACTCACATAGGCTGTAATGGCAAAACAGAGGACAGTTTTTGTAAATAGAGCATAAGAGATCTAGTGCCTAAGAGTCAACTTGTTTCACACCAGTATGCAAATACTCAAACATAAATACTGATACCCTCTTCAGTTACCTTAAAACACAAAGGACCCAAACAGAAGAACTGCATGCATCTGAAAAGCTGTAAAAATCACCCTGTATGAAAGGAAACATTTTGAAGGCCACAACACATTGAAGCTTATCAGGTCTATTCTGAATTATCTGCAATAGCAGAAGAAGTTATAGGAAACCCCTAGATAACAGCAGATTTAATTTGCACTGTTATCAAATCTTTATAAGACCAGCTAAAATATGTCCAAATATAATTAATTAAAATATTTTCTCCCTTTTATTTTCCTAATTGCTATAAGTAATAACAAGAAAAAAATATATAAAGGCATATCAGAAGAGAGAGACAAGAAGGATGAACAACGGGTCTGGGGAAATCACAAAGTAGAGCAATTTCCACAGAAAATAGTATTAATGTATTTCGGACTTCTCAATTTAAAGTAATATTTCAATAATTTCTGACTCCAAAACTTACTAACTGTAATAACTATGTAATTCTTAGCAAGTTAATTACTGCTCTGAAACCTGATATCCTCAAATGAACATGGAATTCTAAAAAAGGTCAAGCACCTATAGCACAAAACCTGGCTCACAGTGCCAAATGAATGTTAATAATTTTCACCTTCCTTCTTAAGGAGAAATACCACTTACACAATTCCTAAATAATTATATTCAATGTAATGAGAGCATATAAATCTGAGCTCATAGTTAAAGACCCAGATTCCAGCTAATATTACCTTAAAACAAATAGTGTTTAAAGACCAGTCAAAAGCATTGACTACTTTTCATTTTTCCAAAATTATTGAAAGCAACATCATTGTAAAGATAAAATAATTTGTATTCACTATCTTTTACAAAAAGTATCATAAAAGGAAGATCATTCTAACTGTGAGGATTTTTCTTTTTTATTAAACTGCGAACTGTTTTCTCTTTACTACCAATTTGTGGTGGGGGAAGATGCGAAAAATTTTTTAATTTATTATTTGAAAAAAAAAAATCCTTGCTTGGGTTAATGCATGTGGCCAAATTCACCGATAAAGTCACCAAGGCATTGCTGGCTATGTATTCCATGCACATCTTGAAAAAAATTTACCAATTCCATATGAAGTCCTTCCTTACCAAAAGAAGTATTTGAGAAAATACACCCATCTCTATGTGTTAAGTCAGTGTTGACAGGCTAAAAAATCTGTCATGTGATTAATAAAACATAATTCTTGTTACATTTAAACAATGATTGCAATGACTATTACCAATACTAATGACCACCATCATAATCACTACTAATTACTGAGTTCCTACTACCTGCCAGGTGTTTAATCCTCACAGGACATTGTGAATTAAGTAGCATCCACATTTAACTCAAAACAATAATTATTTTAAAACACAGTGGCCTCAAGGAACTGACTTAGCCTGAGGAGCCCAGAACTTGCCATAAGCAAGAGACCATCTGCACCCAATGTCCAGGCCATGTCCATTCTCAGCAGGCACTTAAAACACAGTCTCTTAAACATAATTTATATTAGGTACCATCAATTGAAATTTAACTCTTACACTGGGGGGTACTTTGCGAATAACTATATAAAAGCCAAGCTTGTGAGTAGATAGAAAATTAAATGTGGCAGACAAAGACATTTAAATTAGTGTTTCAGAGTATTAACTTTCATCTAACATCTATTATAGCTACTGAAGAAATCAAGGCTTTGCTTTTTGAAACTTGTTTAACATCTCTCTTCCTGATGGGTTTTTCATCTAACTGCTTTATATCCCTTTAAAGATCTAAAAATTTTTCCAAATGGCACCATGTGGCCATAACAATGAAAATTACTGGTCACAAGTGAATATTGAATCATGAACCTTACAAGCAGAATGAAAAGATTCTCTGGAGTTTCCACACTTGGTATGTCTACGCTCCCTGGATGCTCACAAACTACGTTAACAAATCAAATTCCAGGATAAAGGTAAAGGAGACACTTTAGTCGGTTTGGTTTAGATGCTGGCTCCCCAAATGATTAGACACTTTCTTCTCTTATTCATTACCAAGCATCAAGTTTTTAAATAGCTCCATATTATTTGGAGGGAAATTAAGTAACAAGATACACAGTTTTAGAATCATAAATAAAATTTAGAATTTCATAAAGTCAAATCTTGTGACCTAAATTAGGAATACAACATTTTTTTTCAAATATTCTGTTACTGTGTAAAGGGTTAATTAAAGCATGAGTTTGACTGGATTTGAAAAAAATTACCAAGCCCTAAAATCAGTATCATTTAGATTTCTGATGCCAAAAATCTGTTTGACAGAGCAGCCTTTACTATACTGACATTTTAACAGTAGCCAAAGTCCTGTTCCCACTAAATTCTGTCTTGGCAGCACCAATAATTTGCTAAAAGCAAATTTCTCCCGGTATGAATTTTCTACTTCAGGAGCCTTCCACAGCAACACAGTGCAACAAGTAAACAGAATCCAGCAAGTCCTTACTTAAGATTTCTATTCTTATCACAGAAACCAAGATTTCTATAAAATGAGAATGGTTTAAAATAAGGAATGATACTAATTTACTCAAAATGTTCATTATACTTTAGATTTGAATCTGATAAAATACAATATAAATATAAACAAAAATCTCACTCAAACTAAAATCTGATATTCTCACATTACCTCAAGATTACAACAAGCAAAACATCATTAAAATAGTAAATAAAAGGATCTGGTTTCAAACTATAAATGACATTTTCCAATCTTCAGCTAAAATCAGGGTATTTCTAAAAATGCAATAAAAATTTACAAATATTTTCATTTAGATAACATCCCTGACATCTAACACAGGTTTTGAGGGCCTCATATCATTATTGTCAAAATTTCACACAAAGCAAGCTTACTTAATATTGTGCTTCAGAAATCTTTCCAATAACTTTGAAATCAAACCACATAAAAAGCTCAACTTACCTAGGCTGAATGTTAAAGAATTGGGCAAACAGTGTTCCAAACAAATCAATTCACTTAATTCTTCAAGTAGATCTGATTACCATCATCTTTTAAAAAATTCAAAGACTCCACCTAATGAGGGGAAAAAAAAACAAACAAAGAATAGCACTTAAACAAGAACAGCATTATATAATCTATATATTAATGCCATAAAATTCAAATCAAGACTATTATTCTATCTTTTCCTAAGTTACTGTGCTACTTGAAACTATAAAACAACAAAAGCATCCAGCAACTAAATTAAATTTTCCAGTTTGAGGTAAAATGAATGTTTAAGGATAGAGAAAACAATAAAATAACACAACAAAATGTGAGAGCAGAAGTGCTTATTTTCAGCACTGATTGGCACATGAAAATGATGGCTATACAAGTATGTCAGTTAGGATATTAAAATTAGAGATGAAGAGATGAAAATGATTGCTTTGGAATTATACTTATTGATTCTCATAATTTACTGATGCAATGAAAATTTGTAGGTTGCAGTTCCTGAACACCACTAAGCCTTAACTACTTGCAATCTCTGTTGACAAATAGAAACTAATACCTAGATAGATGATTTAAACATAATAATGGTCAAGAAGTCTTGGAGAGAATTCACTAGCATGAATTTCCAAATCATTCTGAGACTATTATTATAATATCTTTTCCAAGTTACTGCGTAACTTACCTCCCACAGGAAGTGTTTATTAAAGACCCATAAACAGCTTAATGATGGTTTATAAATAATAGTTTATTTTATTAATTTTACCAGTAGGAGCACCTTTTCTGAAGTTAAAACATTAGATTACTATCTCACCTCCAAGAGAAGGTTTAAGAGAAAGAAAGCATATCTTAACTGGAGAGAGCTTAAAATAAATGCTGGGGGTTGACAAGAAGAGACAAACAGAAAACTGGACAGTTTCTAGTTACCCCCGCCCCCCAATCAGGGCTCCCAGGGTAGATTTAGTAAGTTAAAACATAATAATCCTTTAAAAAGCCTCAAAATATCAAACACAATCATAGTCTAGTGAAGGTTCAGAAACATATTCCAAAGCCTAATCCATGATTTTTTTTTTTATTATGCAATCTGGAATTAGCTACATACTGCTACTCCTCCAATCCCACTACATACACTAGTAAAATTAATTGATAGTTAATTTCAACATAAAAAAAATGAAGGTTGAAATAGATTTTTTTATCCACTAGTACTAGAAGATAGTTGTTCAAAAAATAAAGAACAAAAAAACGTTGCTAACAATGGTGAAGACAAATAGCAGTAATTATATACACTAAAGTAGAAATCCACAGTAATCATGGGAAATATGTTTTCACTTCCAAGAAAACCTATGTCTAGATTCTAGTCTTACTGCTATTCCAGAAACAGTTATCTAAGAAAGTCATTTGGATATGGTCTCAAAAGACTTCTTCATTAACAAAGATAAATAGTCTTTATTGTTTCAGGGTTTTTGCCTCAAGCATGACAAAATAAGTGTCAAATTGTTTGGTTATTTTAAATTATACTGAATCAACAAATACACTCACCTAAACAATGAACTGCAAAATGGTACAACACACACATTCTTCACATTTGAATACCTAGAACTGTAAAAATATTTCTATACTTTTCCTAGCATTTAATTATGGATAAGTTACTATGGCTATGTCAAATAAGGTTTGGTAGCTAGCTTCATAATACCATTTCTGAATACTTGCCAGGATGGTTTGGTGCAGGAGTTGGTACACTGTTTAAAAACTTATCTTACTGTTACTTTCCAAGAAAGAGCTAGAGCGCTTCCCCTCATGATGCAAAGCAAACCTGATTCTTTAAAATCTTCTCTCATTAATTTCTCTATGTACAATGTGAAACTGATCTGTACAAAAGTCTAGATCTACCATCACTTTTTCAGTCCTTGTTCATTTCTTAGGTAAGGTACTGTTTTCTTAAATTATGTAATTCTTGCCTCATGAGAGGTCTTAAATTTCCTGAGTATAGCCAGTCATTAAGGTAGTATGTGAAAAGGTTTTTCACCTATATTGTAGCCAGTATGCTCTCATTTCTACCTAATTATGATTGTTGAAATGGTCAGTGATTTCAAATTACTTAGGAATTTTTCTGTGTTTATAGAGTGTCTAAAAGTGGTGGTATGGGCACCTCATCAAAGTTCAAAAGCAGTAAGTACAAAATATATTAGTCACCCACATGTATGATTCAGTGAAATGACTGTCACTGATTGGCACAAAAGGTTCAGATCTGTTGCCTGTATTACAGGTAAGCCTCAACTGTACAACCACAATACAACATTTCTTTATAAATATTAATTTCCTTAAAAATGAACAATGACACCAGACATATGATGATAGATTCCCTACAAGTTCTATATCACACAGTAGTGCAACACCGAAAATAATTTTATAACTTGATGAATGCAGTTGAGTCTAAACTTCCTTACCTTTAATTTGTTTTTATTGCCTACCTTACTACCCTAGGAAAAGAACAACAACAAAAAAACCAAAAACAAAAGAACTTCAGTCATTGGCATTTTGGCTCCATCAGGAAATCTAAATACATCTGAACTTTGTATTTCATTCAGTCAGTTACATGGTCTAAGCAATGGAGTAATTTATCATTAGCTAATATTTGATTATGCTTGTCACCAACCGGTCTGTTTCAGTTATTTGTGCATAGTAAATCAGATGTACCTACTATTAATGCTGGGCTTGAGTGGCTTTCTCTAGTTGAATGGTTTACCCCAGATGATACACAGGAACATGCTCCCTGAGTTTCCCTGGAAGCAGTACAGTTGGCAGTGCTATTGCAACTGAACACAGTAAGTTAGATTTTTTAGGAACTCTTTACAGCAGCAAAGAGCACCCTAGAACAAGTTTGTGAATCATAATGTCTCCATAGCCCTGGACTAACCCTTAGTGGTCATCAAATATTCTCCTTTTATTAATAATGAAATGGAAGCCAAGAAGGTCACAGTCATCTGCCCAAGGTCATGCAACTAGAAGCACGTTTCCTGACTACTATTCCACTATTTTCCCCTTCATATCATAGAGCCACTTTGCCTCCCACGGGCAAAAATTCAATCATACTTAGCAGTAGTTTACTGAGCACCAGCTACATAAAAGTTCCTTCTCAGTTTAGGATGGGAAGGAAAGGGGGATTTAATGAGTGCAGAGTGAGAGAGAACAGACCTCAAGTACCACAGGCTCCACACCCCCCTCTTCATCATGGTTGCAATCAACTTACTTCTTTACAAACCTAGTGGAAAACTGGCCAAGCAGAATTAAAAAGAGAAAACCTTGAGATAGTTACATGCCCAAGGCATCTTGGCATATTTTGGCAGGGTTTCAAAGTAACATTTGAAAAGTCATACCCTAATGGCCAATTAGTACAGCTGCCCTACTTAGTTATTTACATTATTTTTCCCTATAAACACGTAAAATCGAAGACATTTTTAACTAGAAAAAATATCCTTAATCCCATCACCCAAATAATTATTACATTTTTTAAAATTTTAATCTAGTATTTGCCCCTAAGTAAACATATTTACACATACATGTCTTCATAATGAACATATGATTATGCATTCTGATTTTTTCATTTAACATTTCATAAGCACATTCTTTATTTACATGTCATTCACATGGTTCTCATTTTTGATGGCCACATAATATTCCATAGAGCTAGCATAGTCATTTCCTTCATCATTCCTATGTGGGAACACTTCAAATTTTCTCAGCGATTTGCAACACTAGAAATACTTTCTTTTTCCTTAGAATATTATCCAAAAAAGTGTTATTAAATCAAAGGTAGGAATATTTTTATAGACTTCATATTTATAGCCACACTGATGTGAAGAGATTAAAATTACCTACAAAGTCACCAGCAGGAGATGAGCATTCCACTTTCACCAAACTTCTTCACCATTGCATGTGATTAAAATCTTTTTGGTGATTTATTTAATGTAAAATGGTACTTTGGGGTTGCTTTTTTATTGTAATGGAAACCATAATTATTCTCCCATTTAAAAATAATTTTGTCTTCCATCCTTAATGTAAAATTTATCTAATTATATAATTTGCCCATATTTAGGTCCTAGCTTTCTGATGAATTTAAATTGCCCTTTATGTGAGGTATATATTAAATATATATATTAATTTTTCTACAAATTTATTTTGTAAATTTATTTTAAAATATAAATATAAATAGTAATATATTAAATTAACCATTTAATACATCTGGCATGTATTTGAATCCATAGCATGAGGTACACATTCAAATATGTTTGACAAATTCCAAGTTATCCATAATATTATTTACTAAGTTATCCTTCCTCACATATCTTTCTATAAGCTTTCTATATTATAGTGTATTATAACAGGTCTATTTCTGGGCTCCGCATTTTGCTACATTGATCTACATATTTAAAATGAAACTCTTGTTCATACGGTAAATGTAATGTGATTGGCATTACGTAACATTTTCATGTGCTTTATTACATGAACTTGTACATACGTTAGGCAGTTTTAATTACCATTGTTTCATAGTATGTTTGAATCCAAGGTAGGGCTAGATTCTAAACCTTGTTCTCTTTTTTATAAGCATTCCTTGATATTTCCTTATGTGCATATGTTTACTTGTGAAACTCTCACCCATTTTTTTCCAGATTAAATTATTTAATTAAGTGTATTATTTGTCCTTCATATTTAGCCATACTCAAAAACTTCCCAGTAGGAGTCTGATTAGAATTGTGTTGAATCATATATACGTGCATCTTTTCACTATTTTGCTTACGTTAAAAAAAAACATAGTATATTATAATACATCTACTACATTAATGACATTTTAACTTTCATATTCAATAAATATTTATACCTAAAAGTCTCCTGGTTCTCTGTCTTTCCCCACTTCCATGTCACTTGCTTGGAAATACTTCATCTTTTATGTCCAGCAACTAAATTGTTCTAATTTCCCAAAAGGTTCCCTCCAAATAACATCCTTTACATGTGGGCAAACACTGATTAAATAAAGGCAAGTATTTAAGTTCTATCTGAAATAAAACATCTTAATTTCCTCTACAAAAATGAAATTAAACTGTATGTAAACAACAATATCACCACAAAATAATATCCCTGCAACCAATTTATTTCCTTAGTATATTTACATGACAAAGTCCTGAGTTCATTTAAAACATAGCTGGATGGCTTAGATTACATACTACCCTCCTCCTTTTCCTCCACCCCACCAATGTCTCTTATTTCTGCTAGCTGGGAAATAGGTTTGGATTCAAAGATAGAGAAAAACAGAAAAATATAAATGACTTACAATTATAATAAAATATTTTAAGCTTAAGTTTCGCAGAAAATAGTCTACATTTTGTTGTGCATGCTAATTAAATCCATGTGTTATCTTCCTTAATTTAAGGCACCTAGGTACTCTCAAAGAGTCTTACATTTTATATAATCTACATGGTACATGAAGAATTCTAGACACTGTGGTGAAACGGAAGAGGGCAAATAGGAAGAATGGGAGGGAAAAAAGACGTGAATGTGTGTGTGAAGACAGGCAATGAAGCCTGAAGCTGTTTTCCACCTATACACTGAAAGTCACGGGATGTGTCAAACTGAATGAAAGTATGAGTGATGTGCTTCTCCACTTTCCTGAAGAAAGAAACACATAGAAAATGTGGCAAATATTTAATCTAAGCCTTGTTTCCTGAAAGACTGCAAGATGCCCACAAATTTTCTTTCCCAGCGTTCAAAATAGCAAGCTGAGTGGGTGTAAGCACTTAAAGTGCAAAAAAAAAAAAAAAAAAAGAGGTAACTAAAGAAAAGGAAATCATACTTTCTGCTCCTTAGTATGAGATTTTTAAAAGAGGCCATTTAAAGAGACATTTGAGATTTGGATCTAGCAGTTGTCTTAAATCAGAATACAGATACAGTCCCCATGACTTAATACAGTGACCCTTGGCCACATTCAAACGTGATCTCTTCTATGAAAAGACTAAATTTACAACACTATAGTTACAGTAAGGACAAGCAGGTTTCTGCTACAACCAGATCCCTAAATCACAACAATAAAACACAAAAAGGGCAAGGAGACCATTCATGGGGTCCACACCCCTTCCAAAGAGAGGGACCTTCCTCCAGTACCCTTTTTAAAACTTTAACATGCATATGAATCACCAGGGGAACTTGTTAAAATGTAGAATCTGATTCTGTAGGCCTGAATAGAACCCCAGAGTTTCCAGGTGATACTGCTCTGATATGAGGTCCACACTTTAAGAAGCAAAGCTCTAGGCTATAACAATGGTTTACTACTAATAGTCAGACAACAGAAATAACAATCAACCAAGTAAGAATGTTTGCTAGGTACCTAACATTGTGCCAGTTGGTATTGGAGATAATAAAGTACATAACATGAGTCCTGAGCTAACACATAAAAAAAGTATTTCTTTAAAAATACATGCTGAGTTGCTAAAATGTGTGGTAAAGATTCTAAGACTAATAAGACTTGAGACCACGAAGAGTTCAGTAGGGGTTAGGGTTGTCAAAAATGGTTTCACAGAGCAAGCTGGTCTTGAGCGTGCTTCAGTTTGGGGTGGGGGTGGGGGTGGATGTGGATAGAGAAAGAGCAGTCACCCCAAAGGGCAATTCTAGAAGGGAGAGCCAGAGTTCCAATCAGACAAAGCTACAGTGCACCTGCTTTGCAGCTGTAGATACTATCATTGGAAACTTTTAACCAGAATTCATTTTTAACCAGGTGAAAGAAAACTCTGGCCTTGTTTAAAATTTGTAGGTTTGGGAATTATAATAACTATTCCAGGACAGTAAAGAATGGGTAGTCTTGCTTTAATCTCATGCAAATTTCCTCCATTGGCAGCAGCAACACTGTTATGAATGACATTTTAAGTTTAAGCCTGGGAACACAAAATTACCATTTTTGTATATATATTTATGCATATGTATGAGTTTGATTAACATACGTCTTTAATGATTAACAATCTGAAGAGCATTAGAATCATAACTTTTCACTACAATAGAATTAATAATCTTCTGCTACTTACAGTGTTTGAATTTTACTTTTATTATAAAAATAAACACTTTTTTCTCCTATAAAATACTTTTGGATGGCACATACCCACACAACACCATCAACTCCAAAATTATTCTTCCCTTTTCTCCCACACTGGCTGACAATGGGAAGAAAACATATTCAGAAACAGAATAAAATTATTAATTAATTACACCTTAGGTTTTTTTTTTTAAATCTCCTTAAAGAGTTTTTCCTGCCAACCCACAATATGTTGGATATATTGCACAATGGATTCAACAGAAAAGCAACAGAGAATTCCAAAGGTCAGTAGAAACATGAAAATTCAATCTCTAAACTATGTTTTACTGAAGAAAATTACAGAGGGATGAAGGTCCCTGCAAGCTGCAAGAAGGAAGGGAAACATAGGAAAGAGAAATTGAAGATGTTAGCATTCCTAGGCCACCGAGTTCCAATTCCAGCTTTTAGTCTTTAGAACTACCAACTTCATCACCTTATTGTAAGCATTAAGAAACGATATTTGGAATGCCTGCAAATACCATGTTTCATATTAATGTTAAATGCTGTAGCTATGGTTTAGCCACAGCTAGTGTCCCAGATATATTCCTGTCCCATCAATCTTCCCTGTGCTTCCTGTCCCTACTAGGGAAGTCAGAATTTAGGCAATGAGTTATGGTAAAACTCTGCCATTTCAAAGCAACTAGGCTTGAATATTACAAGATACCTGTATCCCAACGGCCATAATTAAATAAGGCCCTAATATTCAGGATGCACCAGTGAGGTCACCTTCCCTTCCCCCAACCCATTACACACACACATACAAACACTGATTGTGACAAAAAAAAAAAAAAAAGATAATGATTTGAGGATGCTAAACTAACTGTCACCCACGAATGGTTGCAAAACAATAAACAGAATAAAAACAGGCATGACCTGTAAGATCGTGATACCTGCCTACTACAACTCTCTTCCCCTCTCTACATTCTGAACCATTCCAGGTGTCCTCCCCTGACCAGGTCTGGAGTCATGCAGGCTGCACTCCCCAACTACTGCTTTTTCACACTAAGCTTTTTTACACTAGCCTGCCAAAAAATGTAATGTGTTCTAATTATGAAAAGAATTTACTCTATGAAAAAAAGGAAAACAAACCAAAAACCTTGGTACATTATAAGACAATACAAATAAATAACTGTTGATGAAGAGACATATTTGGGGGAGAGGCTTTGTTAGAACAGAAGCAAGAAACTCCCTATCTGGGAAATGTTATCACTAACCCTATTAAGATATAGTGCAAGGTACTGCATCATATAAACCAGAACCACATATGGTCTGCTGTCAGTTTTCTGAGGCAATTTCTATTTTAATTGAATTGGCCCTTCTGAGAACAGTCACCAATGTTAACGCCTCTTTCTTGTTTCTCTCTCTCTCTCTCTCTCTCTCTCTCTCTCTCTCTCTCTCTCTCTCTCTCTCTCTCATCAACATGTACATACAGTATATCTTTTGGCCAGTTATAAGGCATAGTCCCATTTTTTCCTCTTCAGTATCCATCACTAGGCCTGTGTTCATGTGCCCACCTGCTTTTAGAACTACCAATGGATATTACCAGAAGTTACAGAGTTAAATTTGCAACAGTACAGACTTCTAACCACACACTTGGAACTACAGTGGAAACAAGGTGAAATTAAGAAAGACTTCCCAAGCCAGACTGATGTCCTCACTAACCGGGCTGCCAGGCCTAGAGCAAGTGAAGGTCGATGCAATGTCCCCAGAGGAAGCCGTTCAACTCGCTGGGTCAGCTCCCCGGAGCCCTGCCAAGGAGGCCCTTCAGACTGACAGCCGACCTGGCAGAGCTGGTGTCTTCCCCCAGGCAGAGAGGCCCTCCCCCAATGACAGGCTGGGGGCAAACCCGTCTTCCGTAGACACCAAAAGAGAGCACAGCAAGCTGAGTGGCTGGGGACAGCCACTTGTGGCTGACACAAAGACAGGCTCCCTCTGCCGCACGACAATCACTTGGGGCTGCTCTCGAAACATATATTGCAGACAGGACATCCCTTCTAGCATCCTGTGTGAGTAAAGCCCAGGCCACAGCAACAACAGCCTGGCCTGAGGACAGCGTGCACCACACATCAAAGCCAGAGGCCCTGGGAGGCTGGCAAGTGGCCAAAGACGCCCAGGAGCAGCAGGGGAGTGTGTTGCCTTAGGACAATAGCAAACTGGGACGTGGTAGAGTCTGTAAATTCCAAGCTCTGGGGAGGTCTTCTCAAGGATTTTACCCTCTCCTGTCAGGGATGCAATTTAATTTCCTTTGAAGAAAAAGAAAGGACTATACATTCCCAAACCTTCTGTCTGAGAAGGCAGACACCACAATGCAAGCTTTAATGCACTCTGGTCCTTTCCAGCCTGCAGCCAGTGTCTGAAACAATACAACTAAGTGAGATGTGACATTCTCCCGTTCATCTTAATAGGACATTAAGTCTAAGGGGTAATTAAGATCATTTAAATGCAAACATCATTGTTCCATTGCTACTATCCTCCCAGATATTTCCCATCAATTCTGTTTAATTAGAGTAGCATCACACGTTAATTATAAGCTGACAGTTTTATTGATTTGGCAGGGCACAGCATATAGTCCCATTTTAGGAAACAAGGACTTAAGGTAAGGAATCAAACTCTCAATCAAAAAGATGACTCAGCTCTTGGTCCACGGAGGTTCTATACAGATTTTTATGCATTTGCTCAACAGAAAGAGAGATAGTTTGGGAATTTTCTTATGTCCTTGCTTTATTTTACAGCTTTTTGCCTAAAAACACATAGAAAACAAACTGAGGGGAAAACACCTATAAGAGAATAAAAGAAAAATCAATCTCCCTCCCTTCCATGGTCTTAATCTGCAATTTCTAAGGACCAGGACGAAGCTTCTTCAAGTAAAGCAAGCATCACGCAGAAACATGGTGCAGTCATGCTGCTGAAGTGACTGGGTTGGTCCTGGGAAGCCACGCTGCCTAAGTGCTCATTAGAACAGACAGGGGCTTGTTAGTTTCCCTCTCAGAGGAAATGAATATGAGTTGAGGTCACTCAGCTATAATCCACCCCGTACATCAGGGTTATACTTCTAGCAGCACATGCTCCATTAAGCCAGCAGTTTGTCATAGCCCAGCGTGTCATCCGTCATGGCATGCTGGGGGTGGAATAAACTTCCAACTCTTTGCTAATCTGGTGTGGGGAATGCCAAGGTACAGAGTTTTACTTGATTGCATAAAGTGTAGAGTTATTTTCAGCTACTGAATCATCATTCTGGCCCTTTCGCCAGTCCTAAAGCCATATTACAACCTTATTAAAATATCTTTTCTGTTTAATTTTCACTTATTTTAACATAAGCAAACACATAAAGTAATCCCACTAAGTCTCCAAGTCTCCAAAAGATGAAACCATGAAATGGAAGCAAAAAAAAAAAAAAGGCCCAAAAAGAGTTTTACAAATATTTACAATTTAAAATGGTCACTGCTGCAAAACCCTGAGCAATTAACACTTAGCAGGACTTCAGTGCCTGAGGACACAGATCAATTTTGTTTTAGTCACACTTCTAAAAAGGACTTTGAAGAGAAACATTAAATAATGAAAATAAAAAAACTGCTAACTGATATAGGAAGAACCTTAGCTAGTTCTGTAGAAATTCCACTGGGATTTGTGCTGAATATTATAAAAACGGATGTTGCGTTTCTTGTTCCTCATAAAAGACTATCAAACCAACAAGACTCCAAAATATATCAAAACTACAAATCTATGTGAAGTCTGGTAATATTTAAAAAGCCAAATGGAATTTTTATTCATGTATTTAAAATTTTTGCTCAATGTGGGATGACCTCAGGAAACATGTTTCTTGTTTTATGAATGTCAGAAAGGAAACACAGTTACATAACATAATTCTGCAAGGGCTTATCATCAGAGAGCACAGAACTTTTTTTAAAATACAGGACAGGGACAGATGAGTCTTCACTGCCAAGATTTCTTTCTTTCAAAATTAACATGAATTAACCCTTGGTAACGGATACCTGTTCCATTGAGTCAGAAGCTAATCCTAACATAAAGACTACAATAACAAACATTTTCTAATGTTACTTCAATGCAGGTGATGAAACTACCGACACCAAAGGCTGAACTTAATATTAGTGGATTTAGAGATCATTTTAAACAAGTATGACTAGCACACATATACAGTCTTACCTGTGTGGGAGGAGGGCTGTATCATCTCTGTCAGTGATATCATGATTTTGCACTTCTTTCTCCCTAAGTAAATGAAAGCATAAATATCATCCCCTTCCTTTGACCTGCACGGCCCCACATAGGAATGTAGAATGAATGGGGAAAGAGTGCGTCTAGGAAGCAATTTCACCTAAATATTCTCCCAGGCAGATAGCTGGGCTCTGCTCTGTACAGTCATATGCTTTTTGAAAAAGCTGGAAAAGTCATTCAAACAATTGTACTTGTTGCCCCAATTTTGTAATAGGTCTCCATTCAAATCAAGTAAAAGCGTCAGTTCAGCCCTGAAACTGTGAAGGCTTGTCTTTCCTTCTGAAGTCCTAGAGGCTACATCTAATCAGTAAGGCTGATGGCTTTATTTTTTAAGACTATAAACAGTATCTCTTTAATATCTAACCACTTACCAACTTTTCTGCCTGCTGAAGTAAAATTTTTGTTTCCTATTTCAATATCTATAATTTGCTATTTTCTGTCATCTGTTAACCTACCCAACACTCTTTTACCAAGTATTTATCACATCCCAGGCACTGTGCTGCATTCAAAAGTATGCAAACGTGTTTTTTGACCTCATAGAACACCTAGCGTGGAGTATCGAAGGTGCTGTAGTACAAGTTACAGTAGGGTCTACAGGAGACAGAGGGGTAGATACCAAGGAAGGTCTGAGGTTGGAGACACTTAAATGGATCTTGAGTAATCAGCAGACATTCGGTAGACAAGGAGAAAACTATGTTAGAGAAGAAATATATTCAGTTTTAGAACAAAGAAGTTTGGGGTGCCTTAGAAACATCTAGGTAGAAAAGTCCAAGTAAACAGTTGGACATAGAAATACGGAATCCACAAGAATACGTGAGCTGAAGACCATTAGCAGTATTAGCATCTAGGATGCTACGCAAGACAATGGGCTTCTGGAAAACAGTCTCAGAAGCTACTGAGAGTAAGAGGCCTAATGGCTAAACTTTGGGCAAAGCCACATGATGGGGAAGTATATAAAGGAGCTGAGAACAGAGGCAGGTCTACCAGGTCACAGCATCACAGAACCAAGTGGAGGGAAAAAATAAGTGATAAACATAGTCAAATACAAATCAACAATAGGTCAAATAAGTCAAAGACCTAAAAGATTTCACTGAATTTGAAAATTAAGAGGTTACTGATATTCCTTGCTAAAGCAGGTGGCCAAAACTGTGAAGCAGTGGAGACAGGTAATATATAGGCAGAAAAGCCATCAGAATTATTGGTTTTATCATTTGTTAGCTTGCTTTCACGATGGAAGAGATTTAAGCACATTTAAATTTTTCAAGTTGAGAGAACTTTAATAGCTATGGCCCTGAAAATAAACAATGTCCTAACAAGATTTTACCGGATTAAAATATGGCCACAGTGCAGAGATAATTATGACTTGATTGTGTTAAGTAAAACTTCAAATTCTCAACAATTAACTCACCACTAATATTGATTAATTGGTTCGGGGACCTTTTCATTGAAGGAATATGCTGTACTGCTGAAAGGAGTCAGTAAGAAATCACACAAAACTGTGGGGAGACCTTAAAAATAAAACTACTAAAGGCAAAGATAAACTTTGATCATATAATTTTCAAGCTAAACAAAACTTTACAGATCCTCAACTTAAATCCCTTATTTTAAAACAGATTTTAAATCAGTACAATAATAACAACCTCTATCAGAAAATATCTAGACCAAGTTTAAACTATGTGAGATGAAAACAAATGCTTGCGACAAAGAAGCTGCCCAAACTACCCTGTTTCAGAAACTTGTAAACATTTCATTCAGCCATCTCAATAGCAGGAAACCTGGCAATGACCAGTGAGTGCAGCAAATTTCTGAAGAAGTACTCTGAAAGAACTCCCTGGTCTCTTACATCTCAGCAACCAAGGATGAACTCATTCTGATCAGGCTGGGGTCATACCCCACAGTCGTGCTCACCCTGAAAGTACTACATGGCAAGGAAACAGTCACACTGGAAATAGTAAACAAGAAACTATGGCATCTGAGATATGTCAGTATTGCAGTATGACGGTTTGTGTTGTATGATTATAACTGAAAACCCTGTTTTATTCATGTGATGAAAAGTTCAGGAAAAAAGTGTTTCTTTAGAACTTAGAATATGACATAAAGTTGGTTTCTGGGAAATATAAAAATAATAGAAGCACTTTCATACTTCTTTTACAAGTTTAATTTATAATTTTCCTACTCCTTTTGCCTCTGGGTTTTAAGTGAGAGATGAGAGGGGAAAAAAACCAACAATTACAAAAGGAAGCAACTTTAGCAGGCCTGAAAAAAGTAAGTCATAGTAAGCGGAATTGGCTCTTAGCCAGGAGTGGGATCCACCTGCCCTCAGTCTGGCAAGACTTGAGGTTGTGGCTCTTTTATATGTGAACACATACATATACCCCCAAGCATCTAATTTCTTTATAAGATGTAGCAGATAGTTTTGGCAGCCTAGACTCTCTTTAGGCTGCTGTGATTTCCATAAAGAAGCCGTTTTAAAGTTTGGTCTTACTGCTGGAAAACATTAAGAAAATGAAAGGTCCAGAAATAATGATGGGATTTGAAACAATCATCACAGAAAACAATAAATATAACCAACATTACTTAGTCCTGTGTGCCTGGCACTGTGCTAAGTGATTTATGTGTATTTTCTCATTTAATCTTTTATGAGGCAGGTACAATTATTACCCCCACTTCCACTTACAGAGGGCTGTGAGGCCCCAAAAGTTTAAGGAACTTGTCCATGGCCTCACAGTAAGTGCTAAAGACAGGGTTTTAAGTCTTCAAGTCTGACTCTGAACCAATATTCTTGAAAATACGAGGGTACTTCAAGAAATTTGTGGAAATACAGAATTAAAGATAATACAAATCTTTCCATGAACTTTTTGAGAACCCCTTGTATACACACAGCAGCGATATGAGATGATTCTTGAGTCAAAGAAATCCAAACACACAGCAGCTACTTGTACCCAGTTTTCAGTCTAGTCTGACCTGGCAAATGGAACACCAGAGCCAAACCAAAGAAAGTTTAATATATTGAACCATTCCTGATTACTCACTACCTAAACTGAGAAGACTGACCCCCATGACAGAAGAGTTTCAGGTGGGTCAACCAGGTCTTTATAAGACAATGATAGAACGTTTTCACGCTTAGAATGAAGGTCATCGCTCTAAATTTGGCAACAAAGTCAAAATCTTTCTTACACAGCTCAAAAGTATTCTTTTACCCAGATCATTGTCCTAATTTACTTTGGCACTGAAAAGTGTTTATTACTATGAAGTAAGACTAAAATGGATGTGTTTGGAAGACTTTATATAGCCATGTTCCACCAGATTCATTCTAAAGGGCATGCCATGCACGCTTACTATCTGTAGAAAATATAAGTCATTTCTTTGTTTTTAAATAAAAGCTGCAAATTTCCAAAAAAAGAAACAAAACTTCTCTGTGATATTCTTTTAAATTTTATTTTAACTTCATTATTGGGAAATGTCTTCATTTAATTTTTCTGTCAACGAGTAGCATTTTGTGTCCCTTATAAAATGTTCCTGATGAATGCTTTTTTCCCTCATTTATTCAATTCCTCATTCAACAAACAATTGTGTGCTCCCATAAGCCGTGGTTCTTTCCTCATAGTGGAAAACAGACATTGAAAACAGATAGTTACTGTGCTGATCCCATAACAAAAGGCATGCTATGTAATCAGAATGCAATTTAATAGTATCGGAGAAAGGCAACACCTTTCTAAATGTATGCTCTTTAAAATTTGGGGGCTAAATATCCCTTCTTTCATGATCTGAAGCCTCAAACTTAGAAGTGATTTAAAAAGACACATTTTCAGTCCACCACAACTACACTTTATTTCAACAGCTGCCAGATGTCTCAGAGTACCCTGAATTCAATTTCAAAATCATTAGTATAGCTGATCTAGAAACTTCCCAAAAGAAGCCACTGGCCCACCAATCTCACTGTCCAGCTTGGGTAGATTTATCACTCAAACTAATGTATCAATTCATGCAATTTTACAAATTTAGAGAGAAAGGGGAAAAAACACAGACTTGGAAGATCCTCTCAAGTCTTGGAGCAGTCTTTTCTGTTCTATCTTTCCTTGTCTAAAATGATAAACCTTTCTGTCTTTGACAAATTTGATATAAACATTTGTTATTTGTTATTTGTTGTTGTAGAAACAAAGAGTAAGGTATTTTTTGTGCTTATCTTTGATTAATCTAAGCTCCCCTTAGTTTAATTGCATACTTATACAACGTATCTTTTATCTTACTCTTTCCAGAACCTGCTAAGATCCCAGTTATTTTCTTATCCACTTCCTTTAGTTGGTATGGCAATCCATAGATTAAGGTATTCTTCTTTTCCTATTTTGGCAAATTAAGTATATTTGGCAAAGATTATACACAAGAGCATGTTCAAATGGAACCCAAGGAAATTGCCAGATACCTATTTTTCCCACATCAGAGAGGCAAACCATAGCTGGTCCAGCTTGTCTACCCTCTGAGTCTGGGACTTAGGGTGGGAAGGTGTGACCCCACTGGAGGGGAAATGCTGAGCTGGCTACCCAGAGGGTCTCCTGGTGGATTTGGTGAAGACTTCACTTGTAACAGGTGCCAGCAGGACTATTAACACCTGTTCTTCCAACTCCCAAAATGGTTCCTACTTAAAATAAATCATGGCCCAAATGTTTGCTTTTAAGCCTACTGTTTGAAATTAGGAATGTGTTCCCCTCTAGAACCAGTGTCACAAATAATGGTTGGCATCCCAGGCCAGCCTTGAAAAGCTTATACAAGCCGACTTAGAATTCCATAAAGCAGTTAGTGAGAGTAGCATAAAACCTACCCACCTTAGACAGCACAGCTTCTTACCAAACAGTCAGACTGAGTACTTGAGTGAATAGGAAATGAATCCGCCTTTTCCTACATGGGCCATAAAAGTCTAGGTAGAACCCTGAGAAGTAAATAATAAAGTAAACATAGCAAGACACATTGTCCAGGGGCATCAGCAAGAAGCCATCTCAGTGGCTCTAGTCTTTTGTCAGAGGCAGCAGTGGTGGTCCAGCCACTGGCAGCAACAGAGGTGGCAGAAGAGTGGAAGAGAAAAGAGGGCAGGGAAAATAAGTGAATCAGAAGGGAGGACGTCCATGAAAAGGGAGTGTCCTAGAGTTGAGGGCAGGAGGAACAGAAAGGGAATTCCTAGCAAAAGCCAGCAGGGGCAATCCCCCGCCCTGGTTGGGGCTGCCATTCACTCTGTCACGGACTATGAATATTCACTAGTTAGTAGTTTAACCCTCCCAGTCCTTACTTTCTTACTCTTCCTTCTTAAATTCAAGCTTTTCTGTTGTTAATAAAAATCTGGTTCAGGTTGGTAGATGTGCAGTCCTCCCCAGATTTCTTGTTAGCCTAGGGTGGTTCTCAACTGGGGCGATTTTCCCTCCGAAGGACACTGGGCAATATCTGGGGTTATTTCTGGTTGTCAAGGCTGGAAGCAGGAAGGGGTGTGCTACCATCATTTAGTGGGTAGAGGCCAGGGATGCTGGTGAATACTCTACAATGCACAGAACAGTCCTCTAGAAGAAAGAATCATCCTTCCCCAAATGTCAAATCATGGGAAAGCTGAGAAACTATAATGTTGTAACTGCTACAGTGAATTTTAGTACATGTTACTGTGCTCCTGACGTACTGAAGCAAGCGATTATAACACGAATCCTGTAGACTAACAACATCACTCAAACTCTATTGTGAAGGGCCCACCCCGTGGCGCACTTGGGAGAGTGCGGCACTGGGAGCGGAGCAGTGCTCCCGCCGCGGGTTCGGATCCTACATAAGGATGACCCGTGCGCTCACTGGCTGAGTGCCGTGCGGCCGGTCACAAATAGGCAAAAAAAAAAAAACTCTATTGTGAAGATCACGCTCAACTAAGAGAAGTTCTATAAACAATCAAAAGTGTTCTTCAGAATTACAAAGTGTGACATTTGTTTTTTAATTGAAGATATAAAATCAAGAGGGCATTAACTTGGTATCACCTGGATCAAACTAAAGTTTTCTAGGGCCGGAGACTGTGCAACCTCCTGGATGAATATAAACCCAGCCATCAATGCCACATCCTGCTTCTTAATCATTTCCATAAACAGCAGCTGTATTCCTCAGCAAGCATCAAATGACAACCCAGGAGTATGAGCAAGTTCCTGAAATGTTCCCAGCCGATCACTATGAAAGCGGGAATCTTCCCCAGGAAAAGCCCTACACTGCTGAAAGTGTGAAAAAGAATAAAATCAGGGTACAGGTTCCAGATCCACTCTGCCACACACAGCTCCATGATCCAGGGAACGTAACCTCTTTCTAGATCTCTCTTTCCTCAACTAAAAAGAGAAAGAGCTCAACTTAGTCATCTCCAAATTCCCTTTCAGTTCTTACCACTATGACTGTTTTCTTCCCAAATGGTAAAGAGAAGGGGAGCTCCTCCAAAGACAGCAGGAAAAAGAGAGCTTGTGAAACCCTCTACGGAAAGAGCTCCGAGCACATGGAATGTCTGCGGACAGCAGGGGAAGAACCTGCCAGGCGGGAAGCTATCCCACAGGAGAAACTTTTTGGAACAAAGGCGAAAGTCGGCCCCAAGCTTGACAAATCAGAGTCTCCATTTAGCTTCAGGCGATATTAGAAATGCTGACCATAGAAATCAAGGAACAATCTTCGTGTGTGCACAGCAAAGAAAGGACTAATCATTACACACTGGTCTCTTCGGCACAAACTTCTGCACAGATAGCATCACATCCAGAGCAACATCTTCCCATTAGGAAGGACAGAAGAAGAGTACAGTGTGTTTTTAACTGTTTCTTTGTAATAAAAATCACAAACAAAAAAATGGGACGGCCACAACAATATGAACTTGAAGAGCCCTTAGTTGTAATGGACAAATACCACTAATTGGTAGAGACCCAGATTAGTTCTAGGGAATCTCTCAGCAATACTGAATGATCTCCTGGGATAGTTTTCATTCATGGCTCTGCTATATGAAAGGACACTGTCTTCTCAAGTCTTCCCCTGAGTTAATGTTGTGCTACTGTTCATATGCTTAAGGGGAGCTATTTAAAAGGAATACTGCCAAAGGTATACTCAGCTTCTACCAAGTATGAAAAGTAAAAAATTATATTTCTAATTCTCAAATTTAGAAAATCTGAGTATGAAAACTTATTAAAAACACACCATGGTAGAGGCATATACATGAAGAAGAAGTGAAAGCAATAAAAGTCCATTTTTCTGCCATTTCAACATTATCTCAACTTCTCAGGGTTACATATTCCCAGCTGACATACCAGGATTTTAATATGTGTTTAAAATTTGAGAACTTCTGATAAAATATGTTTGTTTGCTGGGTTAGTTGTTTTCTTCGGTTGGTTTGTTGCTTCAGTAAGAGCTGGTACTGTTAAAAATATCTGTCATCTGTATTTTAAAGTACTTGACAACCATTATCTCATAACTTTTTACCACTTCCTGGTAAGGGGGAAGTGGCAGGTACCATCATCCCTCTTCACTAAAAAACAGACAGGAAGGGATTAAAAAAATGAGAATTTCATGTCCACCAGTTCTACCAACTGCTCTCCTTTAATATCCAGGATTCTCCCCAAGCCACCCCCAGAGAAAAGAGTGAAAAAAATCTCCGTTGACTCATGTCACCGCCACCAAGAGATTGAAGGCTCGATGAAAAGTACTTTTGCGGTGAAACTAAAAGGCAGATGCAAAGAGCCGCCTCCCCTCTCATTGCAAATAACTCTAACATGACCAATGTGCTACGGAAATCAATAGCAGTACCAATGACCTTTTTTGGAACTGCCTCAGCAGTCAGCTGGAAAGGGGGCATTGCTAAGCCCAGGCACACTGCCTGGATCAAGCACTGAAAACAAGCATCACGATAGAGAAGCTGTGAGTAATTTACTTATTAAAGAGATAACTGTAAAGTCTGATACAAACAGACAAGCATAAAGCCTTCAATGCGCAAACCAAATGCTTGGCTTCATGACTATAAAATACAATAAGCAATGAAATCTAGGTTATATTACTCAACTTACAAAAGTCTGATGCCTCTTTCTAGCCTTAAAAAAAGATGACACAAAGAAATGGCCTGTGAGGGGGGAGTTCTGGTGTAGAGAGGCTCCCCAGTGACACTGAACCCACAGAGGAAGTGGAGGGGAAGCCTCAGTGACTAGTCTGGTACTAACCTGGTCTTCCGTGTAAGACTACAGTGCACATAAAGAGGAGCACTATATTTCAATTTGGTTCTAAAGCATTCTGCATTATTCAAAAGGACAAAAATCTAGTCAATAATTGCCCCAAAGATCTCTTCTGTGATCATTTTTCCTATGTTGGTAAGAAATGCAGCAAGGATGGTGCATTTGTGAGATTCTGAAGACAAGAGACAACATCTCTGTGACCTCGATTTTATTTTAAAATCATAATTATTATTATTATTTAATTGTCACCAACCAGCAAATATCAGCAAAAAACAAAGAGGCCTAAAACACAGTTAGAAAGTGAAGCTTGAGTTAATGAGCAAATTAGAAAAAGAAAAAATGTTACTTGTCATCAAATGTTGTCTGTCAAACTAAAATCCAAATAAAGACAAAATTCAAACAGTTCTTCTGCAATAAGCTATTGTATGGCTCATAGGTCAAGGTTATTCACAACTCCTGGAAATAACTGCCCAATGCTCTTATTTCGTATGTTCTCATGTGCTTTCAAGACTTGTGCAAATTGTTTTCCAAGCACCATCCGGCCATAATGACCAGGTTACGACTGATAATTATGCTTGCCTGTCTATAGGTTTGTCAGCTCAAGAAATCCACAGATGGCTGTCATAATGAGCAGAAATCTACTTCTGGCACAGCTGTGCTGACCACAATGCATTAGAAAAACAACCCTCTTTGCAATAACCAGTTCTGGGCTATCACTGGTTAAAAAAGACTAGTTTCCTGTTTTTCTCAAAAACTTCAGAGTGTGGGTATTGCTATTTTTTACCCCACCCACACCTTTTTCTCTTTAATTGTTGAAGATTAGGTACTGTAAACACCTAATCATAGGCATTTTTATATTAGAACTCTGGGTTTAATTTTAGATCAGATTTGTCTTTTCCATGAGGGGGCCTCCCCTTTGCCCTGTGGGAGAAGCGGAGAAGCTGCAGGGCAGGGAGGGGCCTGGGGGCGCGGGTCAGAGCATCCCAGAGCCTGGGCCTTTGGCCTCCTGAAGGTCTTGTCTCCTGGCTCCGCAAGGTCCCCTGCAGGGTCGGTGGGCTGACTCAAGAGGCGAAGGGGTAGGGGGTAGGGGGAAGGGAGACTGCTCCCCCCTAGAATGGGGATCTCAGCCCAGGCTTGGGCAGCACCCCCCACATGAAGGGGTGACATACAGCATCAAGATCCCTGATATAACATCTCATTTATATTTATTCTAAACCATTCCTCTTCCTGACTTCGAAATGTTATTTCCTTTCTTTCAAGAGGAGTTTGAAGTGTATGTATGCAGCGCACATTACAGCATGGTTGTTCCTTCTGCATGACCCCATCACTTCATCCAGGTCCCTGCTCAAATGTCATCTCCTGCCAGTCACACACACACACACACACGCACGCACGCACGCACACACGCACGCACGCACACACGCACGCACACACACACAAAGCAACAGTACTGGGAAGGAGGATATACTGCTATATCTGTCTCCCCCACTGGGATAGCCGCTTTGAGGGGAGGCAACACTGTTGTGTTCACCCCTATAACTCCAGCATGCTAAGTAGTGCCTGGAAAATAGCACATGCTTGGTTAATATTTCTTGAGAAGGAATGCTCCTCCCCCTCAGCTGTTATTCTGTCCTCCTTTACACCTCACCTCCTCTCACCTCCTCCTCTCTCATGCTCACCTCTCTGGATACCCTCATCTACTGTACTGCAGTTTGTTTACAGCTGCCTTTCTTATAAGCCAACAGCTCTTGGAGGTTGAGGACTGTGCTCTGCACATCTGGCACATCACAGGTGCTCAATAAACAACTGGCTGAATGTTTTCAAGTCAATTATTTCTGATTTCCTACTTTGGGGTCAAGAATTATGCAGACACTGTAGAAACACAGATTTCTGTCCACAATGTTTTTATAACATATATATTTTAAATCTATTTTTTAATTCTGTAGCTTTTTTAATCTATTTTTTAATACTACAGATTTTCATCACTATAAAAAAAGTCTGAGGAATTTCCTCAGCCAACAGTATATGCTCAAAGGCAAAGCAATTAAAAGACTTAATGCACACAAGCTTGGCAAAACAAAAGCCAAAGAAATAAATTTTTAAAAGAAAGTTGAAAATGTTTATTGCTGTATTGCTAAGCAAGAAGTTGAGGTTATATCCTTTGTAAGTCACTGAAAAGAAAGGATTCTAACCAAAATCAAAATCTTTGTTTTGGTTAGGTTCACAGTAGGGAAAGCGTAAACATTTTTTTCTCCTATAAGTTCTTCTTTTAAAGGAAAGGCAGGAATTCAACAAAGGCCTCTATGCCCTCCGATCTTCTACATTTTTTTCTGATCTATAAGGAGGATAAGAAAAACCCTGAGCCACAATCATACTTAAATGCACAGGCACTGACTTCAGGTGACTCCCGCTCATGTTAAGAACAGCCAAGAAGATAAAAACTTAAATGAGCTCCTGATGAGAGGAAAATAAATGTATAGTATTTATTAGCTGTTGCAAGAATTTTAAAAATTACTTATACATATACTCATATTATACAGCTCTACAAACTATGCATTACTATAACTTCTAGCACCGGTAGTTGGCTTTACTCCTAATAAATTTTACAACCTGTCTAGATAATAGACTTTTAAAAATGAGATAAATCTTCTTAAATTCCTATGTGTTTCATTTAACTATGGAAAAAAAATAAAAGAGAAACAGAAGTTGAGTCAACCACCATTTCACAGAAGACTTGGATCTACTTTCAAAAAATCTAAAATTTACTTAGACAGTACATGCATACATTAGATAATTGAAAACCACCACAAAACTACATACTGGCAGACTGGTTAGCTCAGTTGGTTAGCGCAAGGTACTAATAACTGATAACACCAAGGTTCAGGGTTTGATCCCTGTACCAGCCAGACTCTGCTCACCCCCCACAAAAAAAAAAAAAAAAAAATAGACCAATGAGTGACAAATGAAGGTAATACTCAAAAGCTGAGGGTCATTCACAAATGTTGGATAGAATAGATCTCTTTGCTTCTGTACATTTATAAATAAACATGATTATTGCCTTATATATTATAAAGTTTAAAGACTTTCCCCATTCATTGACAAATCAATTACAGTGGCCTTTCCCAGTATTAATACTCGGATGATTAATGTATACAAAGTAATTTACTAATAACAAGGAGCTTTGATATATGTACTAGAGGCTTGAGATAAATAAACCACAGTTTATTCATATATATAGAATGTCATGTCCCACGTAACCCAGAGATCTGATGCAATAACATTGGATGAACTATGAGCAATGTGACCAATGCAACAAAATAATTCTGTTTCTTGCAGGTATCCTTGGATAAAGTAAAATAACCCCATACAACTAAAAGGAATTTTTTAAAAAATACAGATACACATTTTTCCTGTCATGCTGTTGCTAAAAAGTAATGAGGACGAAAAGGTAGTGTACCAAATTGAACATCGCCCCAAAATAGATGTTTTGTTTTTCTTTCCAAGACATCAATTAAATGCCCTTAAAATTAGCCCTCTCCCTCCACACAACTTAATGTCATCTAAGTTCTAAGTTGTCAGTCCCACACTTTCAAATTATAAATAGATAAAAGCCAGTGTATGGAACTTCTATTTAGAAAAGGATTCCATTTCAAAGAAGGCTCCTAAGAAAGAAATAGTAAGTAAGCAGACCAGACAGGGCGCCAGCCTTACTGTAGATGAGAATTTAGTCCACCTGCAAGAACAGATGACTGTTCTGGACAGCTGCAGGAAGATGGGGAAAGAGCCTGAGAGCTATTGATTTCTGTAATGATGAAGACCAATAACAATAACGAACCAGCACTTTTCATTCTGTTACTTAAAAATTGTTTCAGGAAACTTAGGGTTTATAAAGTTACGGTGGCACAGCAGCCCAGCAATTTCTGTTAAGACTTTGTTATCAATATTTTATACATGAATCTTTTTGCAGCCCTGTATTCTCTTTTCCCCCTGTCGAAATTTTCATAACAGAGAGAAACACTAACAATTGAAACCTGTGTTTGGATAACATAATTATAAGAAAGAATGACACAAATTTCTTATACTTGATTTCAGATGTGAAAGACAAGTGTCACTGCTTCCTCAATTTTTACCATGTTCAACAGTTTAAAAAATGTGTGTGCATATACAGAGATATATAAAAGATTTGCTACTATAGCAAATGCAATTTATAAAAGTGGCAAGAACAGATTTGGTTATATTTTCCTTAAAAATTCTCTGTTCACATCTCCATAATATACCACAAAATTTAATATGAAACCTCTTCCAGCAGAATTATATGTTTAAATAAGCTTGTAATTATAGTAGTTTGGGTTACTTTAATACAAATCCTAAATACAAGCCAAATCGTTTCTCTGCCTTGTCAAATGTTCCTGACATTAGAGATTCTTTTTATTTTAAAACCTCAGATCTTTTTGGAAATTATGAATTAACTTATTTGTTAGTAGTTATTAATAGTTACTATACATAAAATATCTTCTAAAATATTGTTTTCTGAAGACTCAAAAGCGTATAAGGTATTTTTAAAGATAGCATACGGCAAATATCAAGTTACAAATCCTTTTAGAGATTTACTTGAGTTCTTAGAAGTAAAGAGCAAATGAAGTAAGTTTAGAAAGTCTTTTCCCAAAGAAGTCAAATTCAATAGTAAATGTCATGCCAGCTTCAAAGTAAATGAAAAATATCAAATCAAAGTTTTCACAATACCTCACCTCTACATTCATCTGATTATGCTTTTGCATGTTACACATTTTGAGGTCCCTGCTCTTTATCAATCTCTGGGACAGAAGCTAGGATCCTATAGGAATAAGATGCGCTTCTTTCTGGGGGAAAGCTCACATTCACGTGAGCATTGATTCAAGAAATATTTATAGTCCACAGGTCCCTAAACACATTTATAAGTAAAATCTTTATTTAAATCTCATCCTTATTATTTTATGTAGCTTTTGTTCCAGTGTGGAGAATACTTATGCTGCTATAAACAAAGATTATACCTCATATTAAGAGGATTTATGGATGCTAGCAACTTTTAGATTAAATGTTCATGATTTACCTTTGTTCCTTCCATTGGAAAGACCACCCAGTAAGAAGCCAGACCAGCAAAAGGGCTGGGGGGGGATGGGGGAGGGGGAGAGATGGGGGAGGTATAGGAGACGATCTTTTCTTTCTTCTCTGCTACCCTTGTCCAGTATTTCACTCTTTTGCCTCCCCCTCCCCCTCAGTCCTGCAGCCTGGAACTAAAACCTACCTTCACTCCCTATTCTTACCCCACCCCACCCCCACCCCCACCAGCCTACAGAAGCATCAGCTGGAGCTTCGAGGTCCCGTCAGCCAAGAACTCTAGGAGCAGTCTAGAAATGGAGAGTGAAAGAGGCACTGCTCCCAAAATAGCAGAAAGAGCTGTGTTCTCCTACATCACAGCTTATCACTCAGAATGACTATGTCCAAACAAACTGACAACCAGGTTCTAACTCCTTAACTATCACTAATACTTCAAGTACATTACAGGTCAACTCAGTTTTTGTGACTTAGCAAAGAAGAATAAGTATTATCTAGGAAAACTGTTGTAAGTCGAGAGTATTGTATATGCATGTAGAAGGGCAAAGAAAATTGGAACTTCTACACACAACACTTGTTCATTCAATAATTTCTGGGGCACCTAGTAACTTTTAAGTACATACATTTGCTATTGCACACCTCAGTTAAATGCCTTTATTCTGCTCTCTATTGACTTTTTTCTTTTCTTTTCTTTTCTTTTTTTAGGATTGCCTCTTTAAGAATTACAGCCTTCAGTTCAATCCACCTGCACCCCTGCCAAAACAAACCAAAAAAACACAAGAGGGGAAAAATTCACTGTACAAAATCTGTTACTCACATGGATGATTCTTAATCATGTCCCTCAGTATTCTTTTTCTGAAGGACGTAACCGCATAAGAATTAATACAGCCAATTCCATTACAAACTGAAATTACCTCACAAGGGACTAAAACACCTAACAAAGTCATCAACTTTCATGTAATAAAAGTTATCTATATCCTTATCTCTATCCATATCCACATCCATATCTATATCTATCTGTGCTAGAGCTTAGAATTGAAAAATAGACTCTTCGAAAGTAGTTTCCTCCAACAGAAGTTTTACTACAGCCTGTTTTACTTGGCCATGTAAATTTTGCTTTGTTTTTGTTGTCATTGGTTTTTATTTCCTAATAAGAAAATAAGTCTCTTGACAGACACTATTGCTCTCAGAAACCAAATCTCCCCTGGACGATTCCAGGTACCCAATATGCTTCCATTTCTATAATCCAAGATAGATTATGAACTGCTATATACTTTATTTTCTAAAGTATTTCTAACTGCTTATTCAGTTAGGATGTGGGGTGGTATGCAATAATGATGTTGGAAGCATTTTAAGCAAATACTCAGTGAAAAACATAAAAATCCTAATTTTGTTAAAAATTAACAAAAAAAGACATTAGAGTTATGCTACTAACTAGTAAGGATCTCAAATTATTAAACTGAGGAGAATAGAAAAAGAAAGTCTTTAAGCAATAATATTGCCACTACATTTTTCTCTTACTTAGTTCAAAATCCCTGCATAATTAATTCAGTAATACTTAATAAATGCATATGAACCTACCACCTCTCCTCTTCTGCAGTTTAATTAGGTGATTGACTTAAGGCATACTATAAATTATAATGACAATTTAATTACTTTTTTAATGTGCACACTTAAAAGATTTATAAACAGGAATAGAACAAACCAGTACATTGAAAGGAGGCCCACCAAAAGAAATGAAGCACAGCCCAAGATGACGACAAAGACAGATGATTTCTCTAAGATGGAGTTGAACTAGAAGGGGATTCACATGCTTCAGTAAACAGCAGCTCTCCCGCTTTACGGCCAATTATGAACAACCTATACCGGCTTCTTCAGAACCTTAATTGTGTTTACAAGGAAGGAGCTAGACCTCTCCGTCAGTTACACCTCTGTTACACCTCTGAGCCCTCCCCAAACCGTCTCCTCTTGCACTGAAAAAAGCACAAGCTTTTGAAAGAGTCAGAACTTGGTTCACATTCCTCCTCTACCATTGGCCAGCTGGGTGACCTTGACAGTTAACTACTCCGGGCTTTGATTTCCTCATTTGTAAAATTTGTGAAAATGAAGAAAATACCTATTTTACAGGGCTGTGGTGGAAATTAACTTAGATAAGCAGTACAGTGCATCGGTTAAGAAGCATGCTCTAAATCAGATTTTCTGGATTCCAATCCTGGCTCTGCCTCCAACAACCTCTAACCTTGGCCAAGTTATTTAGTCTCCTTGTGCCTCATTTTCCTCAACTGTGAAATGAAGATAATATTGGTATCTACCTCAAAAGCTTGTTGGAGAGCTAAATAAGTTAATACACAGAAATCACTCCTACCTGGCACACAGTAAGTGCTCAATAGATGTGAGCTATATAAATCACTGAGCATGATCGCTGGCTCACAGTAACTACTCAACCATACTTAATTTCTCTTCCTTCACCCCAAACCCCAGCCACACAGTTATTTCCCTCAATAAACAGTTCCTAAAATCACATCTCTGCTGCAAAGTTTTCTTGTAGAATTAGGTAAGATCTAACTCCTTTACTATCTCTTTGTCCTATGTATGTGCATCCATATCAAGCTGCCTATCTTTAAGTTTCTAGAACACAAGTACACAGTCTGGGAGATTCTCTTCCTAAGGCACCTATAGCAATCCCCAAAGCAATATGTACAAGTGTACTCCAAAAAGTTTATAGAAAGATTTGTATTATCTTTCAATTCTATTTTTCTACGAGCTTTATGACATGCTCTTTGATATTCATAAGGAGAATTATTGGGAGAAGGGCTAATAGATAAAGCTGTGCAAAGGGCTTTCTTTTTATCTGTAAAGTTGGTCTCTCCCTTATTTGATTTGACCACATAGTAACTTCTTTTAACCTCAACGGGGTTAAAGTACAAGACTCAGCCCAATGTGGCTAATTATCCCTTTCTAACTGCTCACAAACAATTTCCCTTTCCCTTAAGATGTCTTTATAAAAAATGAAAAAAATAAAAATAGAGCTGTAATTTTTTTAATGGTTCTCCCCCTTAGTAAACTGGAGAATGGGAGAAGTTAAGGAAAGACAAGATCCAGAGGATATGAGAAATCTTAGGTAGGGATGTACTGACTCCAGTATTTCTAACCTGCTCTGGTAAGTGTGGTGGAAGTATTCCTGTAATAAGCAACTGGAAATGTGCCTTAGTGTAAATATTTATTTTAATCCAAATGCATCACTGCCTGTTTATATCAGAAAACTAACATTTTATTCTTCTACCATGATGTGGGAAGGGTCTTTAAAAAGTTCATGGAAAGATTCATATTATCTTTTAATTCCATTTTTCCACAAACTTTTTGAAGTACCCTCATGTTTATGTTTGTGGTTTGTTTTTTGTTTTTAGTTTTTTGTTTTTCCTTTGCATGCTATTAAGAATCAAGTTTTGTGTTAATAACTTCACAGAAAGACTGTGGCCAAAACTAATGAACACTACACATTAGCGGTATTTCTTATTACAGAAGTCAGGCAATATATATACTCAACCAGTTTTTTTTAACTATCAGTGGTATTTATCACTACAGCATCCAATATACTGCACAGTTGGTCAAAGATAAGACAAGTATCTGGCTTGATCTGCCTTCTACAAGACAGTTGTTATCATCACAGATTGATTGCAACAGATATGCTTTTGATACACAGAACCTGAATACATTATCTCTGACTCTTTCTCCACTCACTTCTATGACAGCTTCGGTCAGCAACAGCTGTGGCTGATACATTACTCCACTTGTTTAAGAAAATGGCATAAATATAGAGATTAGATATCATAAAGCTGTGAATATTGGACATAGCTCTTACAAAGTTTTCCTGAGCTAGTCAGAAAAAAAAAGATGTGATAAAAGAATTGGTATATGCCATCAGTTACTTAAAAAACAGGTGTGCTTCAAAAAGTACATGGAAAGATTCATATTACTTTTCTGTTTTTCCTGTATATGAGTTCCCTCATATATACTTTCAGTAATTAATGCACTAATAGAGCAGGAGTAGCATGTAAGTGTTGGAAAGCACCCTAGTGGTTTTAAAGCAATGAGAATTCCAATAGCATCCCATATGAAATTCTTGAAATTGTGTCCTAGAATAGGTCATCTATTTTTGTATATGCTCTCTCGAGGGTACTTCAAAAAGTTCATGGAAAGATTCATATTATCTTTCAATTCTATTTTTCCATGAACTTTTTGAAGTACCCTCATATTTTAGCAAATAAAAAAGCAATTTCCAATAGTCTCACGGTCACTTCATCTGAATAACACAACTTCAAGTGCTGTATGTTATCATTTTATACCTCCAATGTGGCAAAGATTAGCAACAGAAAGGAAACATATGCCTATAATCTTAAAACTAGAAAGACATTGCAAGACTGCTGTGTCAGTAATTTCCGTTTTCAAGAATTACACCATGCTTAAACAATAATTATCCTACCTACGGAGCTACAGTTCTCTTAAGCTCGCAGTCCAGCTGATGATTGATGAAGGGTCAAGAGGGTAGCAGACTTTGGGTGCACAACACTTCAGTCCTTTATCAAAGATGGCAAGAGGCCATGCACTACAATACCGGAACAAATACTTCCTTTTACCATACAGTAAATTCCTTCCTCTCATTGGCTAAAGCTTCAGCCCACAGTTCACAAGACTAAAAATATGATCTATCATTAGCAAAACACATTTTGAAGTGCAGTTACTTAATTCCTGGGCCAAGTGAAATGTCTATATTCCTACAGTAGTTAATAACCAGGTGTGTCTATTTGCCTCCTTAAGCTAAAATGTGCATGAAAAAGCCCACAAGTGGATTTCTGAACCAGTTGCACAAATCCTTATTCATCAAGACACACATCCACCTGTAAAGACAATTAAACTTTTCAGTATGTGCAAGAGGAATATACAGAATGCTCCCATCAGAGAGAACATTCAATATATGGCTAACAATAATATTATTTCCATTTATTTGAAGTGTTTTTAAAACACTATCAGATCATTGTTATAAATTAATCCAGAATCAGGGAGATATATCTATTTTGAAAGAAAATAAAGAGAAAAAACATTAATCAAAATATTTAGAAGTCTAGTTAACTGGACTATTTTATAGCAACTGAGTTAATCAGAAAACACTTATTCCAATCCATATTGCTAAAAAAAAATTTTTTTTTTTCATAATTGATAATCATTGCCTCTGTAAGTATAGCATTTTCTCCTTTTTGGTGTGATTCCGAACATCTACTCAAATTGGTAGAATAATATAGATTTTTTTTTTTTTTTGTCTTTTTTGTGACCGGCCGCACTGCACTCAGCCAGTGAGCGCACCGGCCATCCCTATATAGGATCCGAACCCGCGGCGGGAGTGCTGCTGCCTCCCAGCGCCGCACTCTGCCGAGTGCACCACGGGGTCGGCCCAGAATAATATAGATTTAAGTTAGGTAAAAGATTTAAATACAATATTGAAAATCCTAGATCAATTATTTTCAACCAGGGATAATTTTGCCCCGTCAGGGACATTTGGCAATGTCTGGAGACATTTTTGTTTGTCACACCTGGGGAGACGGTATACTGCATATATCTACTGGGTAGGTGACCAGGGATTCTGTAAAATATCCTATGATGCACAAGATAGCCCCTCCACAACAAAGAATTATCTGGAACCAAATGTCAGTAATGCCAAGGTTGAGAAACCCTGGCTTAGATATTACTTTTAAAAATAAACCACTGACGGTATCATGCCTTCTAGTCACCTACCTCTTCTCTGAAAAATAAAGTGCATGTAGCCAAAAAACCAAAAAACCACATTATGGCTAATCAAAATTTTACTGCTCAAAAACAAATCTATTTATGTGACAAACATATATATCAGATAACTATATACAAATGTCTGATTAAGAGTACAATAAAAAAATGTTTAAATGTAATACCAAAGTCAATTCAATCTTTACCCATTAATATACATGAAATCTCTTTCAATTTTAAAATCTGTTCTCAATATTTAAAATTCTGAAGCAGTACACTGAATTTTCTGATTACTTTCCCACATCTAAACTCACTTGATTTTTAACATGACAAATACAACAATCCAACTTTTACAGTCCTCCGCTCTACCAGCTGAGCTATCGAAGGGAGCACCAACAATCCAACTTTTAAAGTGGTTTATAATATTAGAACCTAAAGAAAAAAATGTAAAACCATATTATATCACCACTAGTAGTTTTAAATGTATACAATCAGAAGCCCTAGTTGAATCAAACCAAGGTTTAGATTTTATATACATTAGTCATTTTACTCACTAACTTCAAGTTTATTAACACAGTGACCCTAAAAAGGCCTGGGTTAAAAGAGTATTAATACTGTTAATCTTGTGTAGTATGTGTTCAACCACTGTTTAGATGTTCATTATCTTCCTTCGTAGAAAAAGGAAAGACTGACACTTTCTCCCACAGAACTCTGATCCCAAATGGCCCTTCACAGAGATTAAACACAAGCTTCACTCAGAGGCCACAAAGAGATCAAGAATGCTTAAAACCGCCTAACAGCAGTGGCCAGGCCAGCCCTGAACGGCTCTAAGTATCACAGCAGAGAGATGCCTGGATCCCACCAAGATCCACCCTGGTCTGCGGCAGCACAGGACAGCCACTCCTCTGAGATTCTCCACCAAACATTATTACAGACATGAACATTTTTCCACAGCAAAGAAGGATCAGTATAGCAGAATGAAGAAGATTATGGCCAGAATCCAGGAGGTCGGCTTCCCTAACCTCACTGTTCCGCTCACTGGCCACATGGTGTGAGCAGCCACTGAGTGTCTCTGACGTGCAATTTCCATATCTGTAAAATAGGGGTTGTTGTAAGGATTAAATGAAATAAATGTAAATAAAAGTACTTTATAAACTCCCAGGCCTTAAAAAGCGCATGCGTTTGTTCTTTGCAGAAAGTGACAACAGGGCCTCACCTTTCCCTGACCTTCCATGAACATCCTTCTCCTCCCCGTCTTTTCCTCTCAGGAGATGAATCATCAAACTCAACCAAATCCCATTAAACAGAATCTAAAACAGTCTGAGAGAGGTGAATGGTGCATTCCACCACCCTAACATAAAACTTTACTTCCTCTTGTAGTGTATACTGAGTGCCATATGCTTTAGACGCATTATTTCACTTAATCTTCCCAACAACACTAGCATGTAATAATCACCCCATTCTACAGTTTGGAAAACTGAGGCCCAAAGAGTTTAAAAACTTGTACAATTTTCACCCAGCTAGAAGTGTGGGAACCAGGATAAGCAGCAAGACAATTTAATTCCAGAGCCCACACTCTTAACCACTACCAAGAACAGCCCCCCATTTTAAAAATAAAATTACTTATAAGACCAAATAGCAATTTTTGTAAAGTGAGCTTTACAGCATGCAGATAGCCACGCAATGCACAATTGCCACACAATGTAAATATGCTGAATCTTTTCCCTCTGTACACCTGCCCATCGCCTACCCTTCCTGACCTTCTCTCAGTCAGGACACTGATAGCAAGACCGAGAAAGCAACATTTTGGCTGAAAAAGGGTCCCCGACACACTTCCAGCGGCTCAGTAGTCGCCTGCACCCAGCCCAGCAATGGCCAAGCCACTGCTGGAAGCCCCCAGTCTCCCCTGTGGGAATGTGGGGGTTCCACAGGCCTCAATCCTGCCCCTCCTCCTTCCTCCTTCTTCCGTCACATTTCCTTCCCCCTTCCCCTCCTCTCCCCATCCCTCCCAACTGCTCTGCAACACATCACAGAATGTAAAAAATACTAATAAAACAAGATTAAATTAAATTAAATTAAAAAATAAAACAGGGTCCCACCAGCGAATCAAATTTTCTTAAACTCAAGAACAAAGTAGCTTCTTCACAGAGATGTTCACAATCATCTCTCACACTGCAAGAGTGAATTACTGGTATGTTTGGTGGAATGATGCAAAGCAGTGAACACATGAAAACAGTGATAACAATGGTGATATTAATAGGTGCTTATTCACAACACCTTGCAGCTTATAGAATGCTTACATATACATTATCTCATTAGATTGGATCATCCAGCCATGAGGGGAGGAGACAGGCTGCAAGCATTGGAAGTAAAAAGGCAAGCCAAGTGTCAGAATAACCAAAGACAGAACAAGTTTACTAAATTTCCAAGGTTCTTTCTTATTCGACAGCCAAAAATACAATTTTGGAACTTCTGAAAAACCAGAGAAGAACATGTATCTTGTGATTCCAAAATAACTTTAAAATATTTTCTATTTAAAGAAGACAATAAAACAAAACAAAACAAAAGCTCTATAAAAGTAATTCTATCTGCATTTTAATATTATAAATAAAATCCTAAAAATACAAAATTTACCTTACGGAGCGCACTACATGAATACATTCAGAAGCCAAAACCACAGAAATACATATTTATAAAAGTACAATGGCACATGTTTGCATTAACACCGTATTTGGCCTCCATCCTTTTTTATCTCTCATCTCCCCAATTCCTATTACCCCTGGCAGACAACAGCTATAATGATTTAGTTTGCCTGTCTTCCCCTGGGCCTACCAGAGGATTTTGTACATAGCAGGGAGTCAACTAAGGCATGCGTTGGTTAATTGATGGAAATTGGGCTGTTACGCCATTTCTATAAAATAAACAGTCTTTTGAAAATGTTGTTGAAAGCACACAGACAAGCAACCCTAAATTCAGCTGAAAAGCAACTTTGAGCAAAAGCAAACCACGGATTTAATGGTCCTGCAACAAAAATGCTCCTGTTGAGCTTGACAGTTCCCAGTCATTCAGGCCCAGAGTAACACACAGGCAGCAGTCCTCAGAAAGTACTGTGGTATCTTCTGAATCACTGCCATTACCCGAGAAAACCCCAGGAAGTGGTTTGATTGTGTGGCTGGACAAGTGCGTCGGTATCAGCTGATGTCTCTCTCACATACAAGTCAGTAACAATGGGGACATTGTGAAACCAGGAATAACCTTCCTTATCTTCAGTAGTTTGGGAAATCATTTCTAACCCAGTGAGTATATAACTTGGGAACAAGTCAAATGGTTAATTATTCACTGTGAGTTTAGTAATTAATCTGTTTTAGAGCAAGTATCATCAGACCTGATAACATAAGGATGTCCGAAGTCTGAAATGATGAATCTTTGGAACCACGTTCACAAAGCAGCAATCTTTCCTAAACAGTTATGACCAACTAAGGACAAAAATTAAATGCAGGCAGGTGCTGGCAAAAACCAATCAAATGGACAATGATTTTACAAGACCTTTCAAACTCAGTTTACTTTAAAATATAAATCGATGCCATCTTTTTCTGCTCAAGTAAATGGTTGGTGCAAATCACAGTACTATTTGGTGAAACACCAGCTGCCAATGAATCAGCAGGGGGTGGGGCACGGCAAGCCAGTGAGCTTGCCCCAAAGAAAAGCACAGAATATCATAGTATATCCTTATTTAAACGACATTCACATTTTTACCTAAAAAGAAAAGGAAAACAATCAAATCATCCTACCAAACCACAACTAAGAGCTACTGTGATTTGCCTTAACAGAGGTCTGAACTAAATAGTAACTGTTTTCCAGCATTTTGTTAGCCTTTTTATGGCCAAGATTGAGGGTTGAAGAAAGATTTCATGCAGTATTGGGTTTCTTACCAATTCAAAAATTTTCCATTTGACATTATTCAATGTATTCTCCCATCAGTTCCCATTCCTTTTGGATTGAGGCACCCCAAATCCCCTATTTCTCTAAATTCCCAGCATCCCCAATCCCAACCTCTGTAGGTATTAATTCTCCAAGGGATCTAACAAGGTCACAAGAGCAGCCACAGGACAGAACTTTTTCACCACACATCTCAGCAATGTCCTCTTAACAGAAAGAATTTGCAATGCCAATTCTAAAGTATGACACAGCAAACGTTTTTTTACAGACACCACACAGCTTAGACCCCAACAACAGGCTGCTATACAGGAACACAGAACAGATTCATCTGCCTTCAGCACTCATCAGTACACCTAACGAGTACTCGCCCAGCTCTCCCATGCAAAACTACAGCAACCTTTTGGGAACTCCTTTACATCTATTCATTAGGGATTAAAGAAAATGACTATTTGCCCCAAATCCAAACAACATATTTAACAGATACAGACTTTTTTCTTATCTTTATTTTTCCGACATAAATGAATACCTTAAAAACAATCCGTTTATTCAGATGGACTGAGAATTAATACAATCACTGGCATTAATTAGAATATTTTAAAATTATTATATTTGACTGAGTTATTTGAAAACAGTTAATCCACGAACGGAATATATGGTTACTCTCAATTTTGAGCACATTTTCCAACCACTCTGGATTGAGAGAAATTTACCACTTGTGTATACGGAAGTAAGTGTGATCATATCATCAGGTACACATGTTACATGAAGAAACAAGCCTGTGATTCTCCTCAACACTAGCTCTTCTTATTCTGGCCCATGAGAATTTTAAGAACAGCCTCTGAAAGGATGATAATAAATCAACATATTTATAAAAAGAATAGATGAGGTGTTCCCCAGTTCCTGAATTTTTTTAAGTTGATCAGTAATTCTTCTTATGATCTAAGAGATGAACAACATTCTTCTAAAATACTGAGTTCCCAGGGATCTGACCAACGTCAAAAAGAAAACAAATTTGCACCAATCCCTGAGCCGTTAGCATAACTTCAACTTGGAATGGGAGGACATACTGTGCTTAAATTTACCCACTACAAATGGTTCCCTTCCACTCAGCCATTTGCTATTAAAAGAACCAAGCTGTTCTGAAGATAAGCAGGAAGAGGATATTCAAAATGTGTAGGCAGAATATTTTCATAGAGCTTCTCTAAATTCCAAATACCTGAACACACCGCACCAAATTAAAAACCCAACTCAAGCTTTAGCCTGAGTTAATAATGAAAACAATGCCACTTCCCTTTTCAACTATCCGTGAATATGCTTTTATACAAAAACTCGAATAAAAAAATCTATAGCAAAATTTTTTTGGTAAGGTTGCTTACAAATGTTTGCAAAGCACCATGTCATCATCATAAGTTTAAATTTCTATTTTCAGACTTTTTTCCTACAATTCAGGCTTAATAAAGATAAACCTACTTGGTTGCTTTTTCAAAAAAACTATTTTGTCCCACATAAATCAGTAAACAGGCCAAACATTCTATTATTCTGAAATCATGTTTTTGGAAGAAAACATGCCCTTATTATTAAATTATAAAGCATGTACTAAGTCTGTCCTACATGCTACCACCATAATAGTCATCATGGAGATTCAAAAGAGTTAAAACTATAAATCATAGCCCCATGCTTAAGATCTAACCATCTAGGAAGACAGGCAAAACATAAAACAATTACATTCCTCTATGAGAGGTATAGACAAAAGGAGAAGAAGGAAAATTATTTAGGAATGTGGCTAGCTAGGAAGAGACGAAAGAACATTCAGGAGGGAAAAGAGGGAGCAAAGATCTGAAGACCTGAATAAACATGGTCCATTTACAGGACATGAAGGAGGTCAACTGGACCAGATCAGAGGGCTTGGAGACATGGTAAGAATTAAATCTGGCTAGGTAGGGCAGCATCAGAGTTTACCTGTCCTCACACCTAGGAAACTAGGCTCAAGGTGGTGAATGTGAATGAGTCAAGGAATAGTTTTAAGTGCCTGCTATGCACTATCCTCTCTACTAGACACTGAGATGCAGCGGTGAATGACAAAACATCAGTGACTCAGAGAGTCCATAGCGGGGAGAGACAGATGAAAAAACATCAACCATAAAATAGATCATTTCAGGTTCTGATAATTTCTGTGAAGAAATAATGTGATAAAAGGTGATGTGGGGATTAAGGGAGGAAACTGCTCAAACTTGGGTCACAAATGGGCTGTCCAAAGAAGTGACATATGATGGAGGCTTGAACAAGGAGAAGGAGCCATGCCCACTGAGAGGATGCCAGGTAAGATCACTGCAAGCAGGAAAAACAATAAATGCAAAGACGAGGGCAGGCACAAGCTTATTAGCAAGTTTAAGGAACAGAGTGAAGGCCAGCATGGTTAGAGCCAATAGAGAATGGGGCATGTGGAGATGGGCTCAGAGAGGCAGATCCCTATGGGCCATGAGAAATTGCTTGGATTTTACTCTAAGGGTAATGAAAATCTATTAGAGAATTTTTAGTAAAGGAAAGTATTATACAATTTATACTTACTAAGCTAGTGAGGAGGGGGGAGTAAGGGAAGCTAGTTAAGAGCTTTTGCAGCAGAATACGCTGGATGGTGGTAGTGTGGACTTAGGCTGTGACAGAGGATATTGTAAGAAGACATGACATTCAACATTTATTTTGGAGAGAGAACCAGAAGGACTGACCGGACTGAATGTGAAGCTAGAGGAAAGGAGAGAAATCGAGGATGACTTCTGGAAGTGTGGCTTGAACAGTGGGAACACAGTGATTCTATTTGCTGAAGTGGAAATGTTTGGTGGGGTAGCAGACCCATAGCAGGGGGACACTGATAGTTCCCTTTTGTCTATCTTAACTTTGATATGTCCATAAGACAACCAACTACACATATTTAGGAAGTATGCAAATTGGGAACTCAGAGGAAGATCCATTTGTGGCGATAAAACTGAAAATTATCAACGTATTGATATTTGAAACCATGCAATTATTTGATATCTGCTAGAAAGAGTTTTAGATAAAGAAGACAGGGGGATTTAGGACAGAACTCTAGGAGATAACAGCACTTAGGGGAGGGCTAGCAAAGCAGACTCAGAAGGCTAGGTCAGACAACAGCCTCCCAAGTGTAGTGTCATGGCAACTGAGAGAACCAAGCATTTCATTAAGCAAGGCGTTGTGGTCACCTGCTCCAAGTCTTGCTAAAAGTCGAAAAAACTAAGACAGAGGATGACCACTGGCTTTGGCAAGATGTATGGGAAGTAAGCAACTTGAGGCAGTTTGTAAAAATATGTAAATTTGAGAAGTTTTGATGAACAGTGATGTTTCCAGGGTCACAAAGCAAGTCAAAGGCCAAGTAATGTAAAAGCAGGTCTCTGGATTCCACTTCCTGTGCTATTTTTGTGACAATGAAGACCCCTTGAAGAACTGTGAACAGGAAAGAGGAGTGCTGAAAGAGTTATTGTGAAATGAATGTGATTGCAGTGTACAAGATCAATTCAAGGCAGAAGATGCCATGGTAGGCAGGTGCAGTGTGAGAGCCTGCACGAGTGGGGACAAGCATGGAGAAGAGCAGGCCACAGGAGTAGCTCGAAAGCATACACAACGCCAGAGCAAGGGAGAATGATTTCAAACCGAGTGCCACTTACACCAAAAGTCATCCAACAAAGTGGGAGAAAATAATGTGGTGCAATACAAAAAAGGCTAAGTGCTTTTGAGAAATTCTACTGCAGGATATGTCATATGACATCTCTATTTAAAAAGAAGGCATAACAATCTCCATAAAAGTATCAACTTTGTCTATTTTTGTTCTTTTCTTTATTATCATATATTACAAGCAGGCCTTTTTTATTATTGCTAATACTTTGAATGAGATATAAGTTAGCCTTTTTAAGCATTTTTTAATTTATTGTGCAGTCTAACATGTGTACTAACAAGCTCATAAAGTACAAATATGTCTAATTATTTTTAATAAAAAATGGCCTCTTTGATTATTAGATTTTTATTAGCTGGCCATCGAATTATTGTTACTAAGGCCCAGAGAAGAAAATATGATCCCAACATAAATCAACATTTCCAGTGAGTACCCCAAAAAATATATATATTTTTTTAATTATCTAGAAGGTAAATAATGTAATATCAACAGTTCAGAATTAAAATTTGATTTCAGAACAATTTAGAATTTACACATCTTGTTGCCTCCCTAAAATGCTTCAGTACCAAAGTCCAAATTGTATCTAACTCCAATATGTACTGTATATCATTACACCTTTTGTTAAATTAGAGAAAGTAAAGAGGAAAAAAAAAATCCAGAGTTTGGCAGCTGAGTCCTTCATACTCCAACCCCATACCTTTACTGATCTTTTCATTTCAATGTATGAAAGGCACTAGAAAAATTAAGAGACAAGTACCTCAACTTCCTGAAAAACTATGCCACTATCCCCAAGAAGACTATATCTTTACAAGGGAGTAGAAAACAATGAAGATTATAACATGGGCTTGTAAAAGGTATTACAACTGTTCTTTAGCTTTTGCCAATAGAAGGATGCACCCCTTAATCATGAAAAGCCAACTGGAAGGATGTAGAGTTACGATTTCCAAACAGATGCTAGGGTTTTGTGTGTGTGGCTTAAGGTGAACCCCAAAAGGCAGGGCAACACTCTTGCAATACATCATTTAACTTATCTTCAGCACATATTTCCATCATCAATTCCTATAGAAGTGGAGGCAATTCTACTCAATCATCAGGCATATTTTTGATATCATTTAAACTTCTGATGCAGTAAATTGTCTCCAAAAACTCTGTCAAAATCCAAACAACATTGGCTTCAGTACAATGAGAAAATGATGGAAACAGAGTGTACTTTAAAATCACATTAACACAGACTCATTAATCATTGCAGTGCTTGCAAATGTTCCTGATTTTAACATGTATTTCAAAGCATAGTTCTACACCCTATGTATACAGTATTTCCAAAAATTATTCATGTCTAAATGGTAACAAATATATATATTCATTAATATAACAACCGAGAATACATTTTGAGATAAGTATTTGACCATGAGTTCCTATAGGTGACAGTTCAAAGCATGTTTCCAAGGCATATGTTAGCAGAAAGTGCAGCTGAAGCAGGAAGCGATGGTCCTGGCAGCAGCCAGAGCCATCCACAACCCAATGCAAAATCAGTGACAGCCCTCTCCAAGTTCCATCTGAGACAGGCAGGCACTGAGGATGACATCACGGAAGTGCAGAGTGTTTTCTGTGCCTCCCAGATGTCCTGGCAGGAGAAAGGCTTTTCCCAATCTAAGGGAAAATCAGCCAGGAAATGCATCTCAGTTGACAGCCCTAGATCACAACCTCTGAGCTGTGATAGAAAAGTGACTGCAGGGACACTGAGATCCTGAAGGCATATCACCTCACATCCTAATTACAGAAATCCTAGGGTTAGAATTGAGATGGGGCTCCACAGGCAAGGTGAGGCCATTGCACACTACAAAGCAACTTGGACTTGAACTCAGAAGACTTGATGTCTATTCCTGGCTCTGCCACTCCCAAACTGTGTCATTTAACCTGTGTGATCCTCTCTTACCTTTTATTTATTTATTATTTGTTTGTTTGTTTGTTTATTAATAAATCTTAATTAATAAATAAATCTGTCATTAATAAACTTAGAAAGAAAGCAGCATCTATCCTATCCACCATACAGGTTTTGTAAGAACTCAATGAGACTATGTACATGAAAATGCTTGGTAAATTATAAAAGTCCTGTCAAAATGGAGATTTTTCACTTTATAGAGGAGCACATCCTTTAAACTGTAGGCAATGGGTATCCAGAGAAGGTTTTAGATCTTCACGATAACCTATTAAAAATGGTATTTTAAGAAGATGAGCCTTGCAGAGGAATAAGGCACTGACCACCGGCAGAGTAATTTCTAGTAGAAACACCATTTACAAAGCTGTAGTAGACTAGGCGTGATAAAGTAGAACCTCTCTATGGCAGTGGCAATTGAAACAAACAATAGAGATTTTTTCAGGAAGAACACGGATGTTGAGCATAAGGGACAATAATAAATTAGAGATGAATATTCCATGAGCTACTATTAGAATAAACCCTATCACCCAACCTTTTGGGCCCTCCACTAAAATTCCAAATTTAACCCCATTGTCCTCTTGGACCTTCTCCTTCTCCTCTATCTCAAATTCAGATCTCCACTTGCTACTGCAAGACTCCTTTCTCTCTGTGCTTTTCACTTTTTCACAGCTGCTGGAGCAGTTCTTTGCCCTTATGTTGACTTCTGGTCCCTTATTACAAACCATCCCAGGCCATCTGACTTCAGCTATCTCAGCAAACGTGGACCACACGGTCAGATATTTCAGTGATACCCTCACCAGCCTGCTCCCATCTCCTCACAGCCCTACACCCTCCATCTGACACTCCCATGCCCTCTCCAAACACGGCTCCCCCACAGGCTGATTTCTCTGTTTCCCTGGGTTAACCTGTAATCTCTGCAAAAGTAACTAAATAGAACCACCTGGGCTCATGGTCTCTGACTTCCAATGAATTCTTTAAGGACAAGGGCTATGTCTGGTTCACTATTGCATCCACAGGGACTAGCACAGGGCCTGGCATATAGAACACCCTCAATATACATTGAATAAATGAAATTGATAATATTTGGAAACTCTCTAATCCATCTTTCTATTACTGTACTTTTCTTGGCTCCTATCCACTCCTTCATTACTCCCTTAGTCTCCTTTATTAGATTCTATTTTCTTCCTGTCCCCAAGGTAAGAATTTTTCCCAGGGTTCTAAACTCAGCTCTCATATTCCTTTTTTTCTCTCTCTCCAACAGTGATTAGTACCCACCAACAAGATGTTTCAAACAATTATTCTCACTAGAACCCAAATTCAACACTCCCGCCAAGAATCCCATACCTTTCACCCACCCTGCCCCAGGAGGTGAGGCCTTACCCAAAAAAATAACATCAATGAGAAGGAACGAAGGTCAGAGAGGAATCAGACTCTCCCAGTGGGGACAGCTGAGCCTCAAATGTGACTGTCAAGCAAGCCTTTGCCACCAAACACAGTCACCAACCTGTCCTACATTGACAACAAAGAAGCCTCTCTTCTCAGCGATCATTACTTGCCTTTAAAAGTCCAGGTTCTCTGAGGCTGGGAGCTGACCACCTTTAAAGACATTTGGTGCCCTTCCTTGGAGACAGTGTTCCACATGAAAGAGAAAGGTTTGCTTCAGCACTTCATTACAAATCGGGAAAACCGACCCACAGTGCTGAGACCCTAGCCCAAACCTGCCCATTTAGCCTATGTGGCACTGACTCTGCTTGGCTAAGTCTCCAGGCAACATTCAGCCTACAACTGGGCTCTACCTTGATTCCTCCCACCCATCAATGCCCCCACAGAATGAATCACTTGTGGTCAATTAATTATTTAAGTATCTGTAAATCTCCATGTCAAGAATTTTTAAATGTCCAGTAAAAAATCTAAAGGTTTGTAAAGGGGACCATTTTTTAAACAAAATTCTGCAGCAAATGTATTCCCAGATGAGTAGAGTTAATCACAGCAACCTGTTTTAAGACACAGCAAGAATTCCCCCATACATGCTATTAGAGGACATTCCTGTGCATCCTTTATTTCTGAGGCAATCAGACAGTGTCACCTAACTTGAGTGACGTTAGAAGAATGCCTTTGGTGAAAATTCTTGGACCTGAGTTCCATCATCTATATTCAAAAGTATGGCTTCTCAGGTTATGCTTTCAGCTCTCAAGATAGTTAGACCCACACAGAGTTATTCCTCTTATAGACAAGCTATCTTCCTGCAAGTGAAAAGAGCAGAATAAAATATTTTCACTAAAAATGTTTATCTCCAAGCACTGTGTCTATGCAGTGATCTGTGTCTCTTGCTGAGCTCCAATCTCCTGCCCTATAAGAACCCTTCCTTAAAGCCACTGTTTAGCAGGAGCTTCTTACCCTGCTGACTCAAATGACAACATCTGGTTGTAGAAATCTGAGTGCTTCATGGTGGATCTACACATCAGTCACTGAGGGCCACTGCCAACCTCTGTCACAAGAAGATTAAGATAACAGAGTCAAAGCCGTAAACACTGTCCTAATTATCAGAGTCTGCCACCATTATCAGGGCTGCAGGAGGACTCTGCCCAGAGTCACCAAGCTCTCTCCTGACATCATACAGATGAGGTCAGAGCCTTTCAGCTCCTAAGCCCTAGGAGATAAGCTCCAATGAGCAGAGCTTGTCCTTTAGCCACTGTCAATATAATGTGTAATTGTGAGTATAAATCCTATCCATTTATTAGGCCTCATGTTTCTTTTCTGTAAAATGACTACAGTGTAATATGAAAATCTTAAAACATGAAATAGGAAGGATTCATAAAACCAAGGAGTCCTTCAATACTATTAACTCACTAATTACATAGTAAGAAGTAGAAGAATCATTTATCAAACAAAATATATGTACACCCTCCCAGAATGAGCTTTAGAAATGGTCATTCAATTGTTCTGACACTGTCAATTAGTTATCATCTTAATTGTAGGTAATTTTCAGAGTTTCTCTTTTTTCATCATGTAATCTGGGGCTGATGTATCTATAAAAAAGTAAAATTAAGTGTCATATTATCTCAGTGTTTTAGGCTGGTTTTTGGTGTTTGCCTCACTCTTCTAAGCCCTGCAACATAACAGGGATCTTAGTGAAAGGATCACATATTAACCAGGAAACCCCATCAGCTGCACTGACCAAAGGTGATATACCAATCACTCATACCGCACTCAAACATCCTGATAAGTAATAAAAATGTCTCCATAGAAACCAAGTATACAGTGGGATTGGCTCACAGTGAAGGTCTGCTTTAAGAAAAAGATTTCATTTTGAGCCAAGATTTTGCTCTAACCTAGGTTTACACATCATCACACACTGGTATCATTAGATATTGCACCTTTGAAATTTCACAGTCTTGAAGATTACAAAAGCTCTGCACATGGAGAGAGAGAGGAGAAAAAGCAAAGTTTGGGAGAAAAGATTTGCATATGTAGTTATAAAAATACCAAAGCAGATTCCATGCTAAGCTCTGCCAAAAAGAGAACAATTATGGTTGCCCATCAGCATGCAGCCTTGAAATTATATTCTATTCTCCAAGCAGAAGCAGTCATCAGATTATCAAAATGAAGTTATCCTGCCTAAACTCAAATAGTTCTTATATGGAATAAGCACAATGCAATCAACAGACAAGCAGCTATTTCCCTCCCACACAAACCATAATCTTTTGTGAAATATATTTTTAATGAAGAATACGTACCCCTCCTACATGTTTGGTTCTGCCCCAACACTCCTCCACATAAAAGCATACATACATTTTAAAGAAAGGGAGAAAAATTTTATAGCTTCTAATAACATCCCCTACAATGTAGGGCAAAGAAGAACGGTAGCATCTGAGCTAACCCCCACATGTATCTTTTTCACATAATGTTACTCTTATAAAACTAAAGTTAGTCACCAGTGGCTCCTGGGGGATAGTACAATGAAATAAACATAAACAATGGACCACACCAATGTTTTAATGATTTCTTTCCAATCAGATGCATTATGAAGGCTTAATTCATTCAACTACTAATGACTCAAAATTCACAGAATTCTGAATTTCAATCTTTCACAAATTTCAAATTATAAATTGCTTGTCATGAGTCATCCTGCTTATTCAAGAAGCAAGTTTTCAAAAGGAAAGTTTTTTTGTAGATGAGGTTTACAATGACACTTATTTTTCTTTCTCCTTCTAAAATTGAAACAATATGACTTGACAGGTGATAGACTTTTACCATTAGGATAGCTAATTTGAAATGAGGCTATGAAAATAATTATGAATGTATATGCCCACTTATTGGAATTTTAAGAGGCAAAACAGGAATAAAAATGTCTTTTTCCATTAAGGCTTTTTTACCCCACACAACATCTGTTTGAGAATACCAAATTCTGGGATGTATCTCATAATTTGGCTCCAAGGAGGCAGGCTATTAAGAAATTAATTACAATGACAAGTATGCTTGGCAATGTTACATTAAGGGGATAAGGCTTTGATCTGAAAAAGAAAAAAAAAAAAGAATAAAACTTGGGAAGCCAAATTAATAAATATTATTTTCATAGTCTTAAAAGATCAGGAAACCAATTTTGCCTAAATGTGTGAGTGATGTAACTGCATTTTACTAAAAGGAGTGTCTAATTGTCTAAAAGTCATTTTAAAACATACAATAATCGCTGAAAAGATAGCCTGTAAACACAGGCAATCTGGAGGCATTTGATTCACACATGTACCTCACCCCATCTGTATAGAACCTTGTCTCTCTTAACTTAGCAAGAGGTCAAGTATTACTTTTCAAACAAACTAGCATCAGGGAAAGACGGAGAGAGGAAAAGAAAGAAGAGGAAGAGGAGGAAAAGGAGGAGTTGGGAAGACAAGCGAGGAAAAAAGTTTGGGAGATGGACACCCTTATCCAAAAGCAAAAGTAGCTGCTAAAATGCAGGTGACTAAATCTCACTATAGTTCAAAAACCTTATTCACACATGTGAAAGAAAGAGGTAAGGAAAAGGAAGAAAATAAGAAAACATTTTTGTGCTTTCAGGTATAATTCATTTACACACACAGACACACACACACACAAATGTGCTGCCCTGCTCCTCAAAGCATGTCGATATGAGGTGCAGGTTAACTTTAAAAATCACCTGGAAATGGACACCCAAGCAAGTCTAGTTTACAGACAACACTAAATTCCCGTATCACTAGGGCTATAGTGGCACACCTTTAAATTCAAAACCTCTATTCTTATACACGATCATAATAGTCCTGTTGCTCGTGGATGAATCTGACTGATTTCAAAAACAAAACCTTAACTAATTAAAGAGAACCCTATGCCTTCTCCAGCCAAGCCCGCAGTCACTCTGTGCCGCCCATGGCAAGGTCCTGCCTGTCCACTTTCTCAGGTCCAGGAAATGCACATTTCCCCAGGCACAGCCACAGAGGAGGGCTAAGGAACAAGCTGAGCCAGAATTGCCGCTGTTCACAAAAGGAATTCCCCCTCCCTTCCCCTTCTCCTCCCTCCCCTTTCTTCTCTTGTCCCTCCCCCGTCATCGCTGGTGAAGAATATCACTCTGCTACCTGCTTTGATCAACACCGGGAGCCCCTGTCTTCAAGCATTCAGAGAATTTAACAGCCTGGAAATTCCTGTTGTCCATTCGCTGAGGTCACAGATAAAGCTAAACAACAGCCGTGGTTCCCATCAATCATAAGTCACTCACTGATAGAATGTATGGTAGGAGACCTGATGTAAGCGAGTCACCAGAGAAAATACCCACTGATGACGCATATCCAGGCATAAAAATAGTTACAGGGCCCTCAGAGGGATTATTCAACAGCCTACATTTAGACTTTCTTACAAGAGACCTGAAGTCAATGTGCAGCAGTTAAGTGGCTGGAGAGAGTTGAAGTTGAAGCTTCCTCAACAGACATAACCACAAATAGCTGGTTTAAATAAGCTCCTGCAATATAACAAGCTGTTTAGTAAATTTTAACACAACTTTATAAGCCTTAAACAGTACCAACAACTATCTTATAAAATGCCACATAATCTTTTATTTTATTCATGTTCTCCTTCGTATAACGATTCCTCTTTTTTAACCCGCGGTCCCCAAACATTAATACTTAATCAGTCCAAAGAAACACCTTCTTAGTTGTTTTCCAAATAAATGTTAGGAAAATAACACAAGTTGCAGTTCTGCATCCATATCTTTTTATAACATGCTTTAAAGTAAAGCTTAATTATAAGTTTCATCAAAGAAACTGACATTTTACTCACCGTATTTGCAGTTATATTTTCCCTGTATTGGTTTGGTCATTTATAGAAATAACTGTCGTATGTATTAGATACACCTACCACATATGGTATCATACACAATAGGCATTATCATTGTTCCACAAATGAGTAAATGAATGAATCAATCAATGAAGTGTCATGTGCAAATATTTTAATTGAGCAAGTGACAAGTAAGATGTTATTAGTTAAGACTGAAATCTGGGTTTTTAATTTTATGAAGAGGAAAATTAACTTTTTGCACATGTAACAAATTTAATAGTTTTCAAGTCATCTGTTCTCTTTTTCCTCCCACTCAAACATATGCACAGCTACCCTGCAAAGGAGGTCTTTCACAGAACTTTCATATCAGAAAAGGCTGGATTTTTGCACATTCTTATATTTGAATATCTAAAAATGTTCTCTTCCCTTCCCCATTTCCTTTAAGCAAATGTGCCGACACAATGAACAATAAAGGCGGCAACTGGCTATGACGAGACCCAAAATTATGCCTTAGAACTTGAACTCTTCCTACTTGCAATGCCCTATTTGTCAGTTTTAATTACCAATTCTTTCCTAATAGTGGACAGATTTTCACTGTTACCCAGTTTTTATTATTAGACATAGAATATTTCTCTATGATGGAATTTATGTAACGGCTTAATGTTATTAGCTCTCCTGCCTAACTAGCAAAAATGATTAGCAACATTGCTATAACTTTGGACAAACTTACTCAGGGCTTTATTCTAGAGGGTGGTTCTCCAGCAACAGTTAACAAGATGACATTTTTCTTCCTGTACTGGTAGGTTCTATATCACCTTCCTCAAGTATGATAATACTGCTATAAATACAGGTGAAAATTATTTTTAGTACTAAGATTTCACAAAGCATTCACGTTTCTCTCCTGTGCATTTGTGTCAACAGTATGTGGCCTAGTTTAAAGAATCTAAATGGAAATGTTCACTGGTGCCCCCTAGTTGATCACTGCTAACACAATTTTGAAAAAACACACGTGTACCTCTATCACCGCACTCATAAATGTTGCAAAATTCCCAAACATCAACAATTCAGCCATTAATTCCTGACATACAATGTAAGATAACAAAATTAACTGAATCAGAGTCTGTTTCATCTCATGTTTCATTATTCATTTTTTGAAAATGAACAATAAAGAAAAAATTTAAGAAACAGAAAAAAATAAAAAAGATAAGAGAATGAGACATATTCCTACTTACCAAAGAGGAAAAAATGTACTTAATATTAACTGACTCAGAAACCAAAAATGTTTCACTAGATTTACAGAAGTTCATGCTTTTAAATAGCTCAAAATCAGCCAAGGCACCCAGAAATAATCAGGTTTCACCCCGCCTCATACACTTGACAATCTTCAGTCATGGTGGTCTGTGCTAGTCAAGTCTGAATGGAAGAGCCCCAGATAATTTTAAAACAATGCCAATCTCCAAAGCGGACACTATACCAAATTGCACAGATCATAGATTAGTTCCATAAGAAGTTATTTCTATCAGCACTTTGATTTTAGTAATTACACATCTGTTAAGTTTACTATCAGCAGAACAATTTTTTTTTAGAGAAAAGAAAATGGAACTTCCTTACCCTAGATTAGAAACTATGCTATCACTATAGTTATTTAAATCTGTGAGATCATTTCCTGCATTGTCTGCTCAAATGAGGATGTTAAACAACCATGGCCTAAAATTTAAAAACGCCAAAGTACGTGGTAGAGAGCATTTGCTAACATTCATCTTTTTGAAATATCAAACAACATAATCAGTTGGCCACTAAATTTAAGACCAAATTATTTAATTGTGTGAAGAGAATTGGGGGCAGGGGGCATATATCCAATATAACGAAAAGACAATGTAGCCTAAAAATCTGCTTTTTCAACATTAGGCTCTCTGGAAGTCCTATTTAAATTCATCCCCTATGTCACTAATAGAATGTCATGATAATAAATCTTTTTACATGTTTTAACTATATTCAAAAAATGGCAAAATATGTCTCTAGTTCACTATCCTATGCCCAACCAAGGACAGATAAATCACATTTAGACTGTAAGGTTAGTTTTCCCTTTTAGTCTCAGAATTATGGTGGAATTGTTTTATTTTTAACTTTTTAAAATTACATTCTTAAAGTGTCTCATTATTTAATGGTGGCCTTTTTCTTTTGGCAAACATTCACCAAGCAGCCAAGGTGAATATGTGAGAGACACCCTTAACTCCTCTTTAATCCTCAACTCCCAAATATAATCTTCCATATCTAATCACCAAGGTGTGACAATTTTACCAAGTTAAGTCTTTCTGGTCTGTCCTCTCTGACTCCACTGCCACAACCTTAGTTTTAGCCTCAACACATTGCTTCTCTTAGGTAAACACAACAACTATACTAAGTTCTCCCTCGCCTCCCAAACTATCCTCTATATGACCAAAAGTGAGTTTTATAATGTAAATTGGACTATGGTACTCATTCCATTAAAACCCTTCAATGGCTCCTGGTTGTATCATGCAAAGTTTTGTATCAGAGATCATCCTAGGTATCATAATTATTCATCTATATGTCTGAACTTCCTACTTGATTTTGAGCTCCTTGAGGTCAGAGACCGTGTTGTACTTAATATTGTGCCTCCAGCTCTCAGCAGAGTGTCTGGCACATTTGTAGAACTGAAGTGGACTTAATGATAGAACACTGCATTAAGATCTTTACCTCCCAATGTGGTCTAACTACACCAGATAAAAAGAAAGCATGGTAGAGCAAAAGAGTGCTCTTTTTGAAATTAAAGAAAACTGGCTTCAACCTATAACCTTATCATGTCTTAGACAATTACATAACCTCTCTGAACCTTAGGTTCCCAAGCTACAAAACAGTGTTAGCGTAAAATGAAATAATGTACATTATGTGCCTACTACAACGGTGGCACCTATTGAGAAGGTGTTCAATAAATGACAGCTATTATTATGACTTAAGTGGAAATACAGAATATAGGGCAACAGAATAATTTCAATTTCTGATGATCAATTATACATGCATATATCAGACATCGAAATACCTATTTCAATGCTATCCACCAGACACATGTCTACAGATCTGTGCTGTCCAATACAGTGGCAATTGATATTTGAAGTGTGGCCAGTATGACAGAAGAACCAATTTTTAAATTTTAATTAATTTAAATAGCACCATGAGACAGGGGGTGGGGGATGAGGAGTACCTTATTGGACATCGCAGATCCACTTTGACCCTGACATCAGTGGAGCCTTCTTTAAAGTGCCTATCTTTTCCTCCAAATCTTGTCCTCAAGGACTCAAGTGTCAGTGTTAATTAAGGACTGTGTCATCATTTTTGTTAACTCAATACTGTCCCTCCAGTTAAAGAAGTCAAACCTCAGTGCCTGTAGTTTTTGCTCCCTATGCAAATTAACTCTAACACTAGTAGAAGGGGCTTTACATTAGTAAAACAACCCATTCTTTCCAAAGAAAGCCCAAGAAGTATAAGAAGATTTAGCCCTGGAAGTATGAGAAGATCATATGACAGATCTCCACATAGAGTATCTTCCTCCAATAAACTCCTCTAAAACTTGGTATCTTTACAAAGTTACTACAGTTCATCTCTTATTGTATGTATTTATTTACATATTAATGTACAAGCTTTGCATTCCTTTGAAAACTGTAAATTCATCGAGGGTAAAAACAGTGTTGCTTCACATTTCCTTGTACAATGAAGTGTACATGTTGAATAAATGACTCTGTGAATGAAAGAAATAAGTGAAGAATACAGCCCACAGAATGGGAACCCCCCCCCCAACACAACACAGAGAGCCAGATTATAGTGGCAAGTGCACAGGATTTAGGACCAAAAAAGCTTGCTTCAAGTCCCAGGTCTACCATTTACACTCTGTGAGGTTTGGGAAAAATCACTTGAACTCCCATCCATCATATAATAATAATAACCATCATCACCATCATCATCATCATCACACTTCCCAAAGATTCTGTAATAATCAAATGAGAGAAATCAGACATAAAAATTAATATCAGTTTCCAATGGTGTAACTGAGAAAATGATAATAATGACATTTAAATGTCCACCTTCTAGATTATTATGGAAAATAATATCCTATAAATATAAGCAACACCATGCATATGTCCTGACAATCTGGGTAAATGTCTACAGGAAAAGATAAATTGTAAAATAATTACAAGGATGATTATGCTTCCATTTGTAAACTATAATAAAATGACTCATTAATTCATTACAGTCATTACCTGTAGTGTATAGTCTTTCTCTGACACCAATGTCATATAACTTTGAGATTTGTTTTTGTGAATGACCTGTCTCCTTAATTATTCCATATGTGCTGTTTACACAGGGTCTGTGACCTTCAACAGTATTTGGTAATACCAATTAACTTTTGCTCTGTGCTTTTCAGTTCACAAAGTGCTTTCACCTACATTCCTTAACTTATCTTTAGGGCAACTCCAACATAGGCTGAGAGTTTTATCAATTCCAGTTTGCAGAAAAGTAAAATAATAACAGAGTGAGTATGTAAAACCATCAGGTTAATAACTCTGCCTCTAGAACACTTGTCAGTATACTCTAGGAATATCCTAGTGTTTCACATTTACAAAAGAGAACCTAGGTTTTGTTCTCGTGTTCCCACAAGAATTTTAACAAAGTACTAAGTATACCACTATACATCTATCTCATTATAAATATATGTGTGTATATATACAATTTAATATTAATAAATAATTTAATAATTTTTAAAAGTTTTCTCGCCCACACTCATTTAGCAGATCCTTACAATACTTTATAAAGCAGGAATGCCAGGTAGTACAATCCTTATATATCATATCTATAAATGATAAGGAATTTGGGGCTTGCAGAGATCCAGGTTCCTGACTATGCCTTTGCAGGGTGATAAAGAAGAATGAGCTGCACACTTGGGCTGCAGGTCCAGATATACTACCATCCAGTTAAGTAACTTTGGATAAGTCACCCAACCTCTATGGGCCTCATCATCCTTCTATGTAAAATGAGACTGAGTCACTCACAGATACCACCTAGCTGTTAAAATTCTATTATTCTGCAACTCTGCTAATTAAGTAGCATGGCAGAGACAAGTCCCCGGATGGTCTAAGTCCTCACTGGTTCTTTGTCCTCTCTCATACACTGTAATGCCTCATATGATATCGTAAGTGTTTCTCCACAATTGAAAAACTGGACCTAATTAGGAGGTTCATTCTCTTTGTTTATCTTTATAGAGCATTAGGCCCTGTTTATGCCATTTATTCCTTGATCCCTTGGCTATGTCCAGCCAGTAAAAAACATCTGTCTATGAGAAAGACCAGCTGAAACAGACATGTGCAGATATAGGACTCCAGGGGGAAAAGGGTCTGTGCTCACATGATCTCTTCTCCTAGTGCAGCCACTCTTTAACTTTGGGGATAGGAGATGCTTGTTTGTTTTGATGGGTTTTGATATCTTTTTCATTTTTATTTTTCAGTGAAATAGTACCAAACCCAGCATTGATAGGAAAGACAGGCTCTTGCACACAAGTCCAGGGACAGGGTCACAGTTAATTGAAAGTAATTTCAGTGGGCCAACCAAGAACCTTTCCACCATGATGAAGGGCGCAAGTCCGAAAGAAGTCATAGCTGAGGGCACCTGGCTAAGGTGGGGACTCATGTGCACAAATCCACACATATCCCACTGCTGGCAAAGACAAACCTCTTCCTACATCCCTGCTGAGGTGCCAGAGAAATAAGCAACCTGACCCCCTGAAGAGTTTGGAGCCTGACAGTAACCTGAGCTACTCTAAGTTATTTTTGCTAATGGCTACTGGTTCTTAAAGGGACTGTGTTCTAAGTACACATGTCCAGCACAGGATGCAAATCAATGACAAGACAGTGGTGATATACCTATTTTCATTGAACTCAGTTCATAAAAGCATATAACAGAGATTATTGGTGGAGATGCTGCCAGGACTGGGCTCTCCAGTTACCATCCCACTTAAGGGCTCATTACAACCTTTAGAAGTATAATTATTCCATTATACAAAAAACGAAAGTGGAGCTCAGTAAGGCTTCATAACATACTCAAAAGCTACATGACGGATGAGTGCAGCCCCTCCCAAGACTGTCTAGGGGAATGGTGACGATTCTGAAAGCAAATACCCCATTCAAAAAACAATTCTCATGAAACAATTTGTCCTTTCACTCTCTATCCCTCATCTCTATACTGACCCAGGAGGAACAGGAATAATTCAGGAAAAAGGGAAGTGGGATCTGGAGTCACAAATGCCCAGGTTTGTAAACCTGCTCCACCACAAACTTACTGGGTGACCTTGGCAAGTTAGTTACACCTCCTGAGCCTCACTGGGAATAACAGTAGTACCTATATTGTCAGGTTGTTTTAAAGATTAAATGAGATCATCATACATGGAATGTATTTGGAGTGGTGCCTGGCATAAGGAAACCCCTCGGTAAAACAATTGCTATCATCAATTGTATTAGTATTCTTGTGCAGCAAGTATGCAAATCAATTTGCTGGAAATTTGACAATATATAACTATAAGAAAAACCATGAAACAGCTAGTTCTTGAGCAGGTACTTTACAGACCTCATCCCCAATACTCACAACTTTGCCAGGCAAGCAATGTGACTCCCCTTGCACAGGAGGAAACTGAGGCTTACAGAGGGTTAGTAACTTGCTCAAATTACAACTAGTAAGTGACAGAGCAGGGACTTTAACTCAGGTCTGAGTTCAAAGCCTGTACTCCTTCCTCTCAACTGAGAAACAGCCAGAGGAACAGCATGTGGAGCAGTAAGAACAAACCTCAGGTCCAGTTCTATTTCACAACTCACTAACTGTGCCCTTAGGTCAGTCACATAACCTCTCTGCCCTGTTTCACCTGCCAGATATAAATTTTCTTTGGTCTAATCTCTGCAGCAAGTTGCCCATCCATTATCAGTCTATAGGTAATTCTACAGAGAACAATAAGGTTCTCTGTAACCCTATTAAAACTATGTTATTCAAAGTGTTCATTTCTGAACCATAGATCTTCAGAAATCCACAAGCCCTATATTCTATAAATCATGATAAAACCACACAAATGCACGAGATCTTATAGTTTATAAAGCACCTTCACAAATATTAGCTCATGTAACCATCCTAACAATGCAGCAAGGTGGCTATGTGCCTGTTTCTCAAGTACCTGACACTCAGGTTAAGTAAATTGCCTATAGTTGCATAATCAGTAAACAGTCCAGTCATCATTTGAATACCCAGGTTTTTGATATCATATCTATGCTCCATCTATTTTATTATACCTAGCTCTGGGAAAAAGAGCATCCTTCCTGTGTGATCTGCTATCAGATCACGGCATGATATATTATCAGCATCCCCTTCAACCTTCACGTACTGTCTTTTACTTTTGTTGAAAAATATAGACTTAATTAACTTCATACTATTTCTCAACATAGCATAATACCTACCCAAGAAAACCAAGTCAACAGGATAACTTCCCAAAGCTTGAGTTTTCCAGGGGACAGAGGCTCCAGTCTTGCTCACCATTTCACAGCCTGGAACATCTTACTGCACTTAGAAGTAGGTGTTAAATGATTTGAGTTGAACAAGGCTCAAAAGAAGTATAATTTTATAAAATCACATATATGTCCCTATTTTGAATGATCAGTGTATTAGTCCATTTTGTGTTGCTATAGCAGAAATACCTGAGACTGGGTAATTTATAAAGAACAGATGTTTATTTGGCTTACAATTCTGGGACAGGTGCATCTGGCATGGGCCTCAGGCTGCTTCTACTCATGGCAGAAAGTGGCAGGCAGCGGGTACAGGCAGATCACATGCCAAGAGGAAGCAAGAGAGGAGGTTCCAGGGTCCTTTACACAACCAGCTCTTGCGGGAACCAATAGTGCGAGAACTCACTCACTCCCCACACCTTGGGAGACCATTAATCCATTCATGAGGGATCCGCCCCCATGACTCAATCAGTTTCCAACACTGCCACACTGGGAATCAGACTTCCATGTGAGTTTTGAGGGGGACAAAACTCCATCAATCAGTTTTTTAAATTTTAGGTACTTTTCACAGAGAATTTGACAGTAGATTTCCAGGATAACATTTACTGAGTGTCCAGTGTCCCTCACACTGTTTGAAGTGCTTTAAATTTACTAATCCATTCCTAGCAGCAATCTTATGAGTAGGTACTAATATTATTCTTATTTTACAGATGAGGAAACCGAATCAAGTTAACTTGCCCAAGGGTATAGAGCTAGTGAGTGGTAGAGCAATAACTTGAACCAAGGGACTCTGGCATCCAGAATGTGTGCTCACAATCATTCTGCTGCACTGTCCCCACTGACTAAATGCCAGACACTGTCCTCAGACTTCATTTAATCCTCACGACAACCCTGTAGCTGTTCAACAACTGTAGTAGTAAATCATCTTGGAGAGTGAAGCTTGCCTTAATAATTCACTGGCATGATTTGACAATCAGAGAAAAATAAAATAATCCAATTTGATTGTTTACCACAGTCCTGCTCCATACCCAAAACTTATCACAACTAACACATCCATCACATTACAATTTAAAAGATTGGAAAAATAAGACTTAGAGCTACATTTTAATTTTAATAATTGAATTTATAGCCAGTTTCTCTTAGTGAACAGTATCTTTTGATTTTTTTTCTATGCAGTCTTGCACACTTCACATTGTTTTTCATTAGTGATCTTGAAATTGTCGTGAATCTATCTAGCACCCATTGAAATTTACCTTTTAAAACAATCTATAGAGAGATTTCTTTAGGACTTAAATTCTTATCTCTTTTCTTGCCTTCCTTAATCTTACTTTCTCATTTTTTTTCTTTTTTCTTTTCTCTTTCTTGTTATTTACTTTGTTTCTTAGTAGCATAGCGATCTTCCAAAATTAGAAGCTTAATAGGCTTCTCAAAGTTGAGTCTATGGACAACCTACATCATTATCCCCAGGGCTGGGCCCTCAAATCTACATTTTCTAGCAAGTTGCCCAGGTGAATTTTCTACATACTGAGACAAATTATAGAATTTTCAGTCCGCTAATTCCTATAAATATTTCTTCTATTGAAGCCTTTGTCATTTAGCAATATGTATGTGCTAGTTTTTTGAAAACGTAAACTTCACTCTCTAGACTTCAGCTAAGAGTATCACACAATATGGGGCATTTTATGAACTAAATTTAAACCAAAGATGTTATTAACACATTCTATTATTTATGTCAATGAGTAGCAATGAGGAAACCCAACTAGAGAATAAGGAGTGGATCAAATGATGACTCCAAATGTAATTACTTGAAGAGACGTGCCCAACCTGTTTCAGCCAAGGTTGCTGAAGAAACAGATTTTTATTTTCAGTGTTTTATTTTAGTGTAACACCTGGCCATTTGGGTCCCTCCATTAACCCTCATTATTAAAAACCACTTTACTGAACCAACTAATGGCTGGTGTTAGAGAAAAATGCTCAACTGAAACTTCTTCAGAAGTCTTCGCTTAACAAAAAATATTTATTTACTAAGAATGTAGGAGACAAGCCAAAACTTAAAATGTGACCATTTTTGAGAGGCTATTTGCTTAAATGTTTGATTATGTTCCATAAAGCCTGACAGGGGCATCAAATTATGTGGGTCAATATGACAGCCTACCACCATCAGTCTTGTTACGTTTTCTAACCTGTCACCCTCACACTCTATAGCTTGTTGTCAACCTCACAGAGACACCCAGTTCCTCGAGTCACCTCCTCCCGGCTCTCCTCTGCCTCCTCCCAGCTTCTTCTACCATCCTGTCTGGATCCCCCTGTGAACCACTTCACCCTTTCTCATGCCACCATCCCACTCATTTGTCACCATGTTCTTCATACCCACCCTAAAAACCACATAACATTGCTTCATCGCTTTTTCTGTTCCTGTATCATCTACTCAGAGTGGCTGAGGAGGCTCACCAACTGCGGATTTCCACCAGGGACAGACAATTCCAATGTCTGCCACTTTTGTCAATATTTTCCAGTCTTCTCAGACACACAAATTTGCCTCCTCCTTCACAGACACACACACACACACACACACACACACACACACACACACACACACACACACACAATCAATCAATCAATAAAATAACATGAACTTCAAGTCAGTGACAAAAAATAAACAAAATAAAATAACAAGTTTTTCAAAGAAAATTTTCCTCCGTGTATACTTTCTGCCCATAAATTTGGTAGCATGCTTCCTTCCACCCCCATCAGTCCTTTCTAGAACTCAGAGCACTCTGGTCACTCCAGAATTCCACTCAATCAATTATCATCTTTCCTTTATATCACCTGCCTTTTCCTCTCTGATGGGCTCAGTCTTGTCAGCACACATAAATATGTTCACGTCTTTATAAAAATTGATGGGTCCTACCTCTTCCTCTGTCTCATCTCACTCCTCCTATGCACAGCCAAGTTTTTGAAAGAGTGGTTGAGATTATAAACTTCACATGGGCATAAAGTATGACTTCATTGTTCTCTTTTCTAATTCCAGTGCTAGAATAGTTCTTGGTAAGCACTCAATAATAAGGCTCATTGTTTCATATTGATGCTGCAAAAAGCAAATTAGAGAAGACAAAATACTTGAACAGGAACTTTGTAAACAAGAGCATTCAATGGCCAAAAACATGAAAAGAGGTTCAACTTCATTAACCATCAGAGCAATAAAAACTAAACAAGGCTGCACTGGTAAATAACCACCAGAATGGCCAAGAGAAAGATGAAAGTATCACAGCAGGGTGGGAGGGCAGTTAGAAGCATTGTTAGAAGGAGCATAAATTGGCACCCCCCCATTGGAAAAAGACAGGAGGCAGGAACTACAAAGCTGAGTATACACAAGGCCCCGATCCAACAATTCCACACCTATACCCAAAAGACATGTACTATCATATTTATAGAAGCACTATTTGTAATAGCCCAAACCAAAAGTAACCCAAATTCATCAATGTTAGAATAAATAAATTGTAGTGCATTCATACAACGGAATTCAACACAGCAATGAGAATGAATGATTGTTACATGCAACATGAATGAATCTCACTAACATACCATTGAGTGAAATAGGCTACACACAAAAGAAAACAGAGCATATAATTCCATATACTAAAGTACAAAAATAGGCTCAACTAATAGGAGGGTACTTCGTGGAAAAAAATCATAGTATCTTTTAATTCCATTGTTCCTTGAACTTTTTGAAGTACTCTCATGTATACGGTGTTAAAAGTCAGGATAGTAGTTACCCCTGGGTTCTATTGTGGCTGGCAAGAGAAGTGCTATTGGAATACTGGTAATGTTCCAGTTTTTGATCTGCTGTTTGGTTTGTGAAAGTTTATCAAACTGCCTATGTCCTTCTCTGTATTTACATCATATAACACAATAAAAAAAAATGGATATATTGATTTGCCCCTGATCCTCTCTTCTTATTCAAAGCACTCTTGATTCCCTTCTCCATCTCACCCTGCAGACTCTACGATCCTTGGGGCCAGGGACTAAGACTTTTCATTTTGGCTTCCCTAGTTGCTGCAAAGCTCTTGGCACACACCTGCTCTCAACAAATGATTCTGGATGAATGAGTGAGTGGGCCACCTCAGCCCTCCTGATTCATTCTGTTCTCTTTTATGCTCTTGACTCTGAAGTCTACATTTTCAGCCTCTCCACTGGGCTCCAGGTCTTGATAATCTGCCTACTTACACTGCAGTGATAATAATCTGTCCTTTATTTTAGAACTGCCCTCATGTCAGGAAGTTTACAGAGGTTATCTGTTTTACCTATCACAAATAGCCTGCAAGTTAGTAATTATTACCCCCACTTTGCAGACCAGGAAAGCAAGGTTCCCAGGGATTAAGTAATTTACCTGAGAATACACAGGTGGTAAATTGGAGAAATATAATTGTAACTCAGGTCTTTCTTAACCCAAAGCCAGGGATCTTTCCACAGACCACCCATGACCACAAACAAACAAATCTGAAACATAGGCCACTGTTTTTCTCAAAGGCCTGCTCATCTTCCTGTGCTCCATGTCATGGGCAATGCCATCACTACCCACCTTGTCACCTATGCTGCAGGCCTGGGAAGTGCCTTCTCTTTCCCTCACCCTTCACACTGACTCAGTCCCTAAGTACTGTTTCCCAAACTTGACAGCTCATCCTGTGCTCACTATTCTGAATCTTGCAGCATTAGTTCAGGTCTTTATTTTTTTTCTTTTGAAGATTACAATAATTGTCTCACACCATGTCTCCCAAACCCAGGCTTGGTTTCCTTTTATTCATTCTCATGATGATCTGAGAGACCTTTGTAGAATGCAAATCTGAACATGTCTCTCCTCACTGCCTACAGGATGAAGTTCAAACATACCAGCATGACATACCTTCCTTGACCTGGTCACTGCCACAAGCTACAAATTCTTCCCTGGTGATGCCACTCCTCCTCCCCGCCCCCCACCCCACCTGAAATCCAGCCATGTGAAAATTTACTGCTCCAAATGCACCTTGCTGTTTCCGTGTAACTGGGCCTTTGTATGCCAAGGCTTCATCTCCCTGGAATGCCCTTCCCCCTCTGTGTACAGGCAAACTCCTACCCATCTTGCAAGATGCCACTCAGGCATTTACCTTTCTGCCACACCCCTCAAGCAAAACTGCTGTGTTGCTTTCGTGTCAGAGCTAAGCTTTGTGCATCCTTCTCTTATAGACCATTTCATAATGTATTGCAATTTTTGCAGTCTGCAGTCTTCACTTCGAGACCATTAGCTCCTCAGGAGAAGACACATGCCTGTTCTTTTTTGCATGCTCAGGCCAGCACACAATGGAAATCAACAATACTTGAGCAAGCAAATTAATAAATGAAGCCAACTGTATGTGTACATATAACTTAGTTGCAGATAATTTATTTTTGAGAGTAAATCCAAAGAGAATGTTCCAGACAGAAACAATGGGGCAGGAATAAGTCATTTCTCTCTGTGAACACTACTAAAGTATAGCCCAAAGTATATGCTGAAAACAACATTTAGCCTCTGGGTAAGTGTCCTCAGGAGCATAACATCCTCTCTCTGCTCAGGCCTCTCATCAATAATATCCTCCTACCACCACCAGAGCCATCTGTGATGCTCGGCAGGGATTAAGTTCAGGAAAAAGGAAAAGGGTGAAGACCTGTATTGAACAAGATATTTCTTGAATCCCTAATCGCTGAATCTAGTGAAGATAACCATGTATATTCAACTTCAAGTTTTAGGTCAAACAAAAATGTTCTAAGGTTAGAGATTATTCTCAGCGCTAACCAGGATAGAGCAGAACATTCCTTCTTACTCCCGAATCAGCTAAGTTGGGACATAGCAAAAATAAACATTTTTAGATTGTTCTGTCACTTATAAGATGCAGGACAGGAACGTGGGCATATAAATAGTCAAGTAGTGATGATATCTCTCCCAAATGAAGAAAGTAAGCAAAGGAGTGGTGAGATTGGTGGAGGTGAATGTGGCCGTGACACCTAGTGAGAAAAGAAACTCAACGTTGGAGAGTTGAGCAAGAGGCCAAGAAACTGTGGGCAGGAACACTTCATTCACCAATCACCCCATGCCACCCCAGACCATGTGCTAGTTCAGTACAAGGCAGGACATTGGGTGACCCACAGAAAGCCCTCCTCCCCACAGAGAAGAAAGTGGACTGCAGCTCTCATGAGCCCCTACACTATGTGAAGGTCACAATTTAATGGCCCTCCCTGGAATAAAACTGTGGAAAGAAGCAGACAAATGTCCCCCAGAGACACACAGAAAAACAAAAACTATGTTGACATTCCAGGAGGAGAGAGGGGGAAGAGCATTTTTCTCGCAGTAGCAATCTTTAATTGCCTTTTCTGGCTTCCTTTCTGGAAAGAGAAGGGAGGTGGGTGATGGCAGCTAGATCATTTAAAAAGACCAGGGGCCAGCTGATGTGAACTTCTATCAGGACTCTTTCCACAAAGTCCTTCTTAATAATACACACATAAAAATGTGTGGGCAAGACTTGGAGGGCTGTTTTTTTATTCCCCCCCAAATTCACTCTCTACCCTGTGCTTTGAATGCATTTGTGTAAACACACCCTCTGACAGAATAGGTTCTTCATGTTGCCATGGAGCTGAAACCTCTGTGGTGTAGATGGAAGGATCACACTGCCTTTATACTTCTAACAGCAGAGGTAAGAATCACTGCATAATATTAACTCCTCTTGTATTTCAGATGTTCAGTTGCTTGTCTTCCTGTTCTGCATAAACTCTGTTTTTCTTTTAACTCACTTCTTATAAGATTACCAGAATAGAAGCTTCTGGCAAACTGATTGTTGTTTTTGAAAAATAAGTATGCCAAATCTTGAGCACAAGATTGGCGAGCTTCTTCCCTTTCTAACAGACAGCATTTGTGACCTTATCACATCTAGGAGAGTTTATGAGAAATGCAAAATATAAATCAATCTATATTTTAATAAATACTCTGTGAAACACATAAAACATCCCAAAACCAGTAGCTGTTTTCTCTGACATGATAAATCTAAGTATTATTTATATTCTGGTTATTATTTTTCAAATAGACTTCAAGAATCAAAAGTATATCTTGAATGCTTTGCAATTATAGATATATTTCTGCAAGTTCCTCTTGGATCTCATTTCAAAGCTTAGCTATTACCCTAACGTTTGGAAATCAAATAAAAGAATCTTTAAAAAGGAACACAAAGTGATTTCCTAGTGCAACCTCTACATCTACACTGCTGCTCCTTTTTGGATTTTGCATCTCCTAAGAAAATGGTGATTATTTTATTTTTGTCTTCTAAAAAATCAAGTGCAAAGGAGTTTTAAAAAAAAAAATTGTTTTCATTTCCTACCTGGAAATCTGCTTTTGGTCCTAGTCACACACTCTTCTAATCTTTAGTCTCAATTTTTCAGGTAAATTTGCTAATCTGCTGACAAAAAGTTCTGTATTATGACTTCTCCTTCCACAGTGCATACATTATAAAACTTGACTATGAAAATGACCTTAGTGTTAACCAGAGCAGCAAAACTGAATCTATCAGTTTGAAAAATGAGAGTATAAATATGTGGAGGAGAGAGAGGCAAAACAGGTGGGTCATACACGCTGCACCAAGCTACATACAATACTAGAGTGCTCAGCAAAATAAAATTTAAAAAATTAGAAAACACTTATGAGCATCAAAATAAACAGTGATGACATTAGATGATAATCCAAAGAATGAAACAGATATCTATGAGCCCACGTAGAAATCAATCAATCATTCAATAAAATATGTAGATATTCTCTCCCTTCAAGAGATAAAGCTTAATTCTTCTTCCCTAAGTTTTTGTGGGCTGACTTTTGAAGAATAGAATATAGAAAGAGGAAGGTAGAAACTTCACAGTGGAAAAACCTGGCAGACTCTATGTTAACACAGAGGTTAATATCACTTATGATAAGGGTGTGATATCCCCCTAATATACTGCAGTAAGACAGGGACCTCACCTTTGTGGTATGCTGCCCCTAAACACTACAACCACAGTCTACAAAATTCCTGGCCAATATTCTTTAGAAATATCTACTCCATCTGAAACAAGTAGAGTATGTCATTCATGATACACCAGGTAATACTATTATATATTATATTATACTTTGTATTACATTAAATGTTTTTAAAGTGAGTAGCTAACTAATACTAAATGAACTCAGGCAAACCAAACCATTCTTTAAAACTGTTAACCACTCAAATAACTGGCCTTTTTAGATAATAATTTTGTTTAGATAGTAGTTTTTCTTCTTTGATATTGACGCTTTCAGAATGAAATCTTCAAATGTTATGCACTTCAGTGTTTTTTCTTACCATAGACAGAATGTGTATTTTCCCTATGACTAGCAACAACATACCTGTTACTGAAGATTATGGCAACTATTTAAATAGGCTGACTCTATCTATCTCAATGGCAGGGCAGTATGGACAGTGCAACGCTCAGGACCTTCCTAGCACCCGCAACAGACACCCCTTGCTGCTTGTGCATAGGCATTCCCCAGCCTCTTGGCTGGGTGACAGCAACCACGACAACCCACTAGGTGGGTGGAGAACCAATGAATAAAATGATAAATATTTGCGATGAAACAGGATGTTGGGAGAGTGGGGGGTGGGGGGGCTGAATATCTCAATTACTGAACTATTAAAACTACTTTGGAACTCCTAATGGTGTTCTCTTGTAAAACCAAGAGCAATAAACAGATCCTTTCTTTGGTGTTTTCCCATTTATTATAAATAATTTACAGAACTACTACTGTACCACATGAAATCACCCAGACACAGAACCTAAGCTTTTGGGCTTATTGAACCATAAGCACTATACCCCAACAAATGTTGTAATCGTCTACTGAAGACACTTCAGTCGACAATGTGAAAATAATATTTTTTCAGGCCAGAAAATACAACATTTCAACAGATCTGCCCTTGCTGCTGATTAAATGCATACTTTAAACTACTATTTTTCCTCTCATCTATGCCACTTATAATTATAATCATTTACAGGCTCAGGAGCTTTCTTGTCAAGAATAAATTCAAGAAATTCTGAAATAAAATATAGTACTTCACTTACACAGAGTGTCTAGACTCAGAGACTTCACTTTTGTGGACTCTCAGTACTCAGGGCAAATGACTCAAGTGATTCCCATTAATACACACACTCATTCTGAGATATGAATATCAAGGCTTAATGAAAGAAAACAAAAAGGTGAAATAAATCACCATGACAGTGGTACTCTTTTGGACTCATTTTAAAGAAACTGTTATCACCAACAATGCCTTCTTAGAGTCCACAATACCCATCTCTCCCACCTATTTCACTCATCTCTTGCTATATTGTGGATTATTGCACGAAAACAAAGTAAAAACCACCCAAAACTAAAGCACATCTCAGCAGCAATTTGCTACTTTAAAGGAATCTCTGAAGGCCTTCTATTGAAAGTGTCCTAACAGTGATCGGTCATTTTGCTATATTTACAAGGAGGTAGAATGCAGGCATTTAGGTTGATGACAGGCACAAGAACTGAGGCAAGATGTAGCAAGCTCACTCACCTCAGACTAACTATAAATACACAACTGTATATCAATAAAAACTTTAACTTCTAGTAGTTATTAAACTTACAAACTCAATTCACCCTGTCTGAACTTCAACTAGTATTTGAAAAGTACCTCCAAATGAAGAAATAGGAAATTATATAGATGAATTATATAGAAGGACACACATTCTACTTTTATTTTCCATTTGATATTCTAATCCTCTCCAAATATGATTTATTCAACCCTGTTATGCACTTCTCTTTAGAAATCATTTCCAGAAAACTTAGTAATTAACATTTTGATAACAATGCTAGGGTAAAAAGGTTATAGTGTCACATATACTTTCCTTTAATAATATTTTAGATATATTTCTGTAAATTTGTTACTCACACTGAACAACAGGACATAAAACTTAAAAAGGCAAAATAAAGCCTATGAGAAAATAGAGTAGGTGCAGAATCAGAGATGAATGTGATATTTCATTCCAAACAATATCACACATACATGCCAACTGATAAATTTTCTATCAGAACACTCAAGTCTAAATCCTAATTCGGTATGGATATTTGTTCATACCCTTTTTCTGAATGAAAATAAGGCAATCAATGAAACTGATCACATGATCAAAGAAATAAATAGCCCTTTCTTATGCTTAACAAGAAAAAGAACAAGAACACAGGAAAATTATCTCTACCAACACCAAGATATTAAAACATAAAATCATAACCTATAATACTAAGAGTAGTTTATTATCCATTTGTTTTCAACTATCTCAAAATCCATCCTTAGCCTTTCCAACTGTATCAGTTCAAGTTGACATCCCCATGCTATTACTTATCAGTTAAGAAAACATGGGCAAACCATGTTTTTCCTATCTATTGACCTGGGATAACAGGCTGACATGTCATAAGCACAGAATGAGCCTGACTTCTCTACTTTATGATTTATTAAAACCAATGTAATTATATTTTCTTAATAACTGTTTTGATGACTTTTTGCCCATTTATTTTATAGTATTTCTGATATAACAATTTATCTTCTAAAAGTACATACGGGGAAACAATCTTCTATCAGCTTTTTAAATTCTCCTTCCTCTTTATGAAATACTGGAAGATACATTGAACTCCTATCTCTAAGACAAAGTGGAAAAATATACTGTTCAACTACCTACCAATAAAACTAAATACTTATCGGATAACTTAGGTTATTTTTAAATGATTATTTATAAAATCAATTAAACTAATGAAAAGAAAATGTTGACACACATTATAAATTCCAAAACTGCATCCCATTTACATAATGGAGACTCAGAAGAAGAAAATCAACAAGGCATAATAATTTAGATAATCGATAAGGACCTGCTTAAATAATTTTTTCAAATAACCAATTATTTGAAACCACATTTTAAAAATCATTATTATTACTTAAATTTTAAAATCAAGACCCTGGAAAGTAGTGTCATAAATGTTCAAAAAAACATAGAAAAGTTAATTTCCAAACATGAAGTGTTTTTAAAGTGCTATATAAATATAAAATATAACTAATTTTATTCTTAAAACCTGAGGCTAAATATATTTCTTAATTTACCAGCCAAATCTGTACTATTATATGATCTATTAGAGCCTCTAAATATTAGAGGTTAAAAACTGATGATAAATTCCCCTTTAGTGTGGTCATTCCATGATTCTAGAATATACAAGTCGGTATAAGAATCCAACCCAGTTGACAGGAGACCAAGAAGCAACTTGAATAATGACAATCAGAGAGCCACACTCTTTTTATGACTGTAAATTTTAAATAACTTTGAAAGCATTCATGAAAAACTAATCAAAAACAGATAAACCAGATAAGGCTAAGCTAAAATTGTTAAACACAAAAAGAGCAAAACAAAAATTAAATCACACTGAGCAATAGTAAAACCAAGTATAAGTAACAAGAATTAACATTTGTAATATATAAAGAGCTCACAAAAAGTTATTTTTCAAAAATAAGTAGGAAATAAATTAGAAAAGATATGAAAAGCCAACTGAGAAGAAGAAATATATTTAATAAAGAAACTTACTTTTAAAATGCAAACCAGAACAACAATGCAGTGAAAATGTTTACTTTGGAACAGTTATGATAAACATGAAAACAATCTGAAAATAGGGACTATATATAATAAAAATACTCACACCCTCTGACAAACAATCCCGCAGAAAAAAATGGAATAGTCAGAGATAAAGGGATTTTAAGAAAATTGTGATCATTAAATTAGATCGAAATTATATAGCCATTAAAATCAGAATATGGAAATTAGCAAAATGGAAGTGTTTACAAAAATGATTTTGAAAATAAGGATTATATCAATATCATGATTATAACTATTCCAAACGTGTGAATGTGAGCAAAGATCAGAGAGTACACAAAGAAAAATCAAGTTGATACATTTTAAAAGGTGATGGGATAGTTACCTGTCTTTTCTTTATCTGTGATATAATATTGCTTGTATGATAAATTAAAAACTTGACAAGAAATGAATTACAGTAATCTAGTCAGCTCCAGAATAAAATATCCAAACTGCATCAACCAGTACCAACCATAAAACAATGACTATTCCACCGGCAAGTTCACCAATGGCCAGATCTCTGTTACCAAAGCAAGATTCAAATTCTATGTGAAATGAGACTGTGGAGGACCCATAGCTTATCCTTATTATTCTTTGAGCCACAGATCCATGCCCAAGTTTTTTAAAAGTTTACTATCTAGTATGTGATGTTAGATTTTGCTCATTTGTATCCTTTTGATTGTACCACATCCATTATTGCTACAGGCATTCAGTACACACTACCAAATAACGTTGTTTGAATACAGGCAGTTCTCAGCTTACAAACACCTGACGAAGAACAAAAATAAAACCAGCTGCTGCTATCCCCGGGTTGTCACCTTCTAACACTACCAGAGGTCTTGCTGTTACCCCCAGTGAGACTCAGCTGTTGTGAAGAAATGTTAAACTTTTTACAGAATTTGAAGTGAGAAAGGGTCAAAGTAATAAAAGCAGACCAGATAGAGAAACCACACAAAGCCCGGTACTTACCGCCATTAGTTCTCAATCAACATTTGATGAACGAATGAACAAACATCCATTTTCACCCCTGTAATTTGAGCCTCGTTACTTTGTCCCTATCCTACTCCAACTGCCTGTTTACAGGCTTCCTTCTTGGGCTCCTGATTCACAGAACTGGATCTAAAGAAGGGAGCTAAAATCCAGAAAAACAGCTGTGAGCAACAGGCTATCCACCGGGCAGTTCACAGTAGAGAGCCAGCACCCAGGACTAATCCAAAAAGTCTATTTGCAAAAAAGTACAGGAAGAGAGCAGATTATATACAGACCAGGAAAGACACAAACGGTAAAGAAAGTTGGAAGATGAAGGGCTAATAAAGCTCATCAATAAGGATGCCAGATGAGTAACCAGAGAAATGAACTTAGTGGGATATAGAAGTATAGATGGTATCAGGGTGAGGGTAGACTAGGACTGGTTTGGGGTTAATCTTGAGACCGCCTCTAAAGTGCCAGTTTTATGTATTACTCCAATTCACTTTGATGGCCTTAAAGAAGCAGAACTACTCTAGACATATCTAAAGTCTAGTACTTCTCAACTCATTTCACTCTCTATATTGCTAACAATCATTCATCTTCAGAAATTTCAAGCCACTTCATTGCTCGAAAATCTTCCCCAGCTCACTTTTACCAACTGAATTAGAGAAATCACAGAAACTCAAAGTTTGAGAGGGCTGAATGGACTTTCAGTTCAACAACCTAATGAACCAGCTAAAACAACTTCACTCTTTCATTCAAGTTCCATCACAACGTGGTCCAGGCTATGCTATGTGTGATTCCTGGAGAATACCCATACACATTTCCTGCCTCCTGGCTTTCCCTCATGGCCACTAGGCTGTGTAACTACAGGTGGCATTGTTTATATCATAGTCTACGTGAAGGTGCCCTCAATAGTTTAGCAGTTTCTAACTCTTGGGCAGCCATATGGGGTCTTCCTACTTTCACTTGTAGTATTCCCTGCATCTCTCAACCCCATCTCTGCTTCTATATATGCTAAACATCATTCAAGGCCTACATCTTCCATAAAACATTTCATGATTCCTGTAATTGGTCTTAATCTTTCTCTTTGATTTTTCATTTCATTTGGTTGATGCCTCTTTTTTGCAAATTCTGTCTTCTAGTATAACTAGTTATGTATGTTAGTTATTACTAATACTAGATTGCATACTCTTTGAGAACATGAATGGTGTAGGATTCACCTTTGTTTCTACACAGTTCTTAGCCTTAGCCTGTTGCCAAAATCAGAACAGGTACTTAAATAATCGCTGGCTGGGACTTTTGACTGAAAAGGAAACACAGATGATTCAGAAACTAGAAAAAGTTTAAGGGAGTAATTTCGACTGAAATGGAATACAGCAATCGAGACCTAGGGCTAAATTTTAACTTGGTGCCTTCCAGCCCACTGTGTTGAAAGGAGTGTTAAGTGGTAGGGTAGGGTCAAAGACACACTTGTCCCTATTTCAAATTTTTTCTAAGACTAACTATGTACCTATTGAAAAAGAAGACTTCCTCTTATCTCTTCCTACCTCCTATAAGACACCGCCCCTCGAGAAAATAAAATTCCAGCTTATACACAATCAATTAAAAACACAGTTTTGAAACAAAATACAAAGTAACCAAGCACAATTTAACCTGTTTTATACAATATGAAAAATAACTTTCCTTTTTCAGTTAACAAGATTCTAGCAAAGGGCAAGTTCAGAGAATACAAATCTGAAACACTTGGAGAACAGGTATATCATTTAGAGGTATGTAAATATGATTTTCTCTACAATATGGAGCCCATGTGTCTGCCAAACACATAACATGCATTTTCTTAATCAGTATGCATGCTAAAATATCTATTTTGATAGCTATATCATGCTCAAAGGAAGTCATTATGATCTATTAAAGCATAATTAGCTATATAAAATATGATTCAGCATTAGCTATATATAAAGAGACATCTTCAAATTGGTATACACAGATTTCTATTATCTATATACAGAAATCTATCCAAATATTTTTAAAAGACTTTATAATATGCTGTGCTTATGTAGCATGGGCATAGTGTACACTGGTAGATGATTCAAAATATTTTAGTATGTAACTACATATATGAGCATTCATAGGCTGAAAAATAAATCCCATGCATTTTAAGACAATTTAAATGTGAACAAAGCAGGGGAAAGGACAATAATGTTAAAGAGTAGAGTACTGGGGAATGAACTATATACTAAACATCTCCAATGAGCCTTCAACACCGAAAATGTTTGAGATTATGTATATCTAAAATGCAAAAAATACTTGCCTCTCTTTTTAACCAGAATTTCTCAGGGTCATTATAGCGAACATAGATTACCATAGCAAACCTATCTATCTGTCTGTCTGTCTGTCTGTCTGTCTGTCTGTCTATCTATCTATCTATCTATTTCCACTTACTGGAAGAATACCTGTGGAGCCCCTCCCAAGAGTAAAGCTCTGGAGGTTCCGTTCAGATGGAGAAGGCATGGTCTCAGCCCTGGCAGAACTTAGACTCTAAGCAGAAAGATCAACAAATAGCTACTGTGAACTGGGCATGGCTCAGCAATGCCTTCTGAAGCTACTGAGATAAATACACCTGCTTAACCTTTCACTCTTCAGTTTCCCCATTGGCCTACATTTCTTTGGCCTTTTTAAGATCATGTTTCTGATTTTTAGACATTGTCTTTTTCCTTGTTCACTCTCAGGCTGTCAGCTATTACTTTTGCAATCAATGTGCCACCTTTTACCAGTGACACTATTTGCCTTCCGTATACTGCTTCTAATCTTCACTTTGACAATCAGATCATCAAGCCTATTAAAATTGAGCCTAAAACAAGGACAAACAAGTGTTGAGTGAGAGCTAAATAGGTGATGAAATCATTTTATGCATTATCCATTTCTTCTCTCTGATATATTTCTTTTACTCAACTGACCCTGACATGCATTTAAGAAGATAATTTAAACAAATGCTTTACCTACAAAATTTCCCACCTCCACCTCTTCATCCATTCCCCCTCAAAAAAAAAAAAAAAGAAAGAAAAGAACACCCTACACTTCTGCTTAGAAGAAGCAATATCCATTCTGCCAGAAAAGTCTTCTTCAAGTAGAGTCCTTAGAAATGGTATCTTAATGTATAGACCTCAGATCATCTGCATCAGAATTAGCTGATTTGCTTCTCAAAATTCAGGTTTCCTATGCCCCATGTCACACCTAGTGAATCATATTTATAGAGCCCAAGGACCTGAATTTTTTAAAGCACATCGAGAGACTGTTTTGCATGATACAGCTTGAAACCACTGATCTAAATAGCCAAAGAGTGCTTATTGAAAATGTCAGTCTGAGCCCTAAAGACCCAAGTCCTCTATTTTGCTACCAGTCTGCAACATTTACTGAATGCCACTCTCTGCAATACACTGGATAAAATTAAGTTTAAAAAGATCAAGAAAATAAGGTTTAAAGGCCACCTCTGCCCAGGGAGTTTCTACTCTAATCCAGAAGACAAAGCACAGACATATGAAAAAGACTTAAAAATATACACAAGGAACATTTCAGAGGAGTCCAGTGTATAGTGACTATATACATACTGACTGGGCAGAGTCAAGGACTGAGCACAATACAGTTGGGACTCAGAGAGGAAGAATTCCAAAACAAGTTTTGTGCAGAATTTAAAAAGAGATAGTTTCAAGTAGGTCTCTGAAAAGGAATGGAGATTGCCAGAGGGTATTTAAGATGAAGGAGAAAATACATATAATCATATCTCTTGGTACCATAATCAACACAGAGAGAAAGAGAAATGCCCTGCAAGATTATAAAAAAGCTGAAATATATTGGTGTGAAAAAACCTCCCTGAAAAGAAGATTTACAAATATATGTTATCTTTTGAGGCAGACAGAGGCAGCACTGTTATGCCCAGTCTATAAATGAGGAAACTAAGAATCATCTGAGACCCTTTTGCAGAGTTCTTATTGTAGGGCGGAGTTGGTACTTTCCTTCCATCAGGGACTCTTCTTTGCCAAGTCTGACAATGCTCCCAGTAGGATCATTAATTCCTTACCTGTCCTTCAAAACAGCAAGCCATTCAAAAACATATTTTTCCCTCCCTCCATTTCAAGAAACCAGGAAGAAAACAAAATACTTGTGTGTATTTGTATGTGTGTGTCATGCACGTACATGTATACATGATTGTGTGTGTAGAGGGGGTGTCACTGACTAATTTAACTGGCTACTCATTATTTCTTAATTAACGAGTTACTTACTGCATTTTACTGTTCTCAAGGATGCTTCAGTACTAGCATTTATGGTACATTATATTGGAAAGTAAAAGCCAATCGAAATCTCTTTGGTTTGTGATCAAGATAGTTACCCAAAATCACCATAGTAGGTTAGTGATGCACATGTTTACTCTGGCTGTGCTGTCCAATGTGGTAGCCAGTAGCCAGATGTGGCTGTTTAGATTTAAATTTAAAAGTAACATTAAATAAAATTTAAAATTTAGCCCTCCAATTGCACCTGCCACATATCAAGTACCCCAAGGTTACACGTGGTTAGTGGTTACCACAGTGGCCAGCACAGACATAGAACATGCCCATCATCACAGAAGAGTTCAATTGGAGAGCACTGCTCTAACGTGTCACTCTTTCTGAAAATGCAACTACAGATCTCAATACATACAACCACTATTATTTACATCTAGTTCTAAACACATGCTAACAACGGTGATCAAACTTCTGTCCCTTTCACTAAGCCTTCCCAGGCCCCTCTAGTAGAAATTCATGTCATCCTCCTCAGAAATCCCTTAACCCCTTCTGCTCCTCATAACTCACTTTTCATGGCTGTTTTCATCCTGGCTTGATAGTTATGTGCACATGCGTCTTCCCTACCGTTAGCTCCTTGAGGCCAGCGGGGTCATATTCATTAGAGCACACCTTCACAACTTAACCCAGTAAACTGAGTTCCATGAATACAGGGTATATTCTTAATTAAAAGATCACTAGGTAGAACACATTACTAATGGGGACATCCAGAAAATAAATATGTAGATATAAAAGAAAGAAAGGAGCAAGAAGAGTCCGAAGCCTGGTAAGTCTTAGTGATCATTCCTACAAGGCAACTTCTTAGATGGAAATATTGCTTGTGCTACATGTTTAGAAGGAGAAAATATCAAATTATTTTAGAAGTGTGTACAAAAATGTACCTAGCAGACATGAATAAGAAAAGCATGGAGCTATACCTGCCCTCTGTCACTGTCATCAGCCAGCACATAGAGATCAGCCCCTTACCCCTGTAGGGTGACAAAACCAGAAATCACAGTGATCTATGGGAACTAGACTGCTTAGCTTAGGATGAGCTTTTCAAAAAGTCTGCATCAATTCAATTCTTACTCATGCAATCACAACATCCTCAAAAACTCAAGCCCTGGGATCTGAATGAGAACTGCTTTCACTCTGAGAACTACTTCTGAACACCTAAAAAAGTAACTTTCCTTCACGCCATCATTTGGATAGTCTCAAAGCATCTGATTTATGAACAATATTCGATTTTTAAAAAAAAACTGTTGGGGGGGGGACCCATGTATCAGGATATACTAGATGTCCCTGTGAAGGCGGAAAAAATTAAAAAGGAAAAGAACAGTTACCACACTTGTACCTCGCCATTCACTGTTTTATTTGGCTGACTCTGATGCCCTTTCCCACACTTAACTAAGCTTCTGGACACTTTCCCACAAGCCTCAGAAGCTATAGATACCTTCAGGGCCCACCTTAGACCAGAGGAAAAGTAACTTCACAGGAAATGAAACCAAGCAACACACTGAGAGCACGACTGATGACAAGGGGAGAGATTCATGATAAAGACTGGAGGGGGTGCCGAGGGTGGCCTTCAGAGGAAGCGAAACTTAAAACAGTGCTTACGACGCATCATTTTCCACAAGAAAAGTCATCCTCAACTTTACCCCCCTATCTCTGGGCTCATCATTATGGCCTTTCTCTATTGTTAACATTTCAGACTGATACTAAGTGGCAACTAAAAGACCAATGGTCCGAAGTCCCTGATCAGCCAAATCACCAGCAGCAAGTTGCACTCCTGCACACACCTCTCCATTCCCTATGCACCCCAAAACTCGGTCAGATTAGAGCCCTGAAATATTGTCAGGCTCTCAGTATCAGAAAAAAGGTACAAGAGTTTGCAGCCGTGGCACAGGTGATGGAGCATGATAGTTGGACGCCCGGGCTCTGGGACCCCCTCCCACAACCCCCCAATCAGAATCTGGGCTCCACTGCATATCCGTGGGTAACTTGGGCAAGTTAGTGACCTTCTCAGTGCTTCTTTTTCTTCATCTGTCAACTACAGTGACCATATGCCATCACATTTAAGTTGTCCACCAATTCTAAGATATATGCCTTTTTTTCATATTTTAACATTTCTGAAATCAGAATGTGTCTTACAATCAGTGGTATCTTTCAATTAATTGGAAGCTTTGTTTTTCTTTCTCAGAGGCACATCAGAGCCCATTTAACAAATGATGGCACCCTACCGTCTATGAAATATGGTGGAATCTACTTCATAAGGTGTTGGTAAAAATTAAAAGAGTTAATTTAGTTATTTAGAATAGTGCTTGGCCCTTAGTAAGTTGTTTGATTATTATTATTTACTACTATTAAATTTATGACTCAGAAAATGAGTGGTCATAAGAGAAAATCCTCATACTTTTACCCATAAACTGTGTATTAAAATGATGATAGATGCAGAGGCGTTTGGAAGGGGGAAGGTTAAATACCCAATTAAAATCTGATGTGTCCCAGTCCCTGACACAGTGCCTGATGCACAGTAAGTTCTCAGTAAATAACTGTTGGCTAAATCAATTGAATGTATGACCCAGCCTTGTTCATGCCAAAAGGATCTCTGTAGCGCACACAAACATCTAATATCCTTTCTACATAAAGGAAAGCCAAAAAGTACATGGTTCTTTTATGCTAAATGACATATAGCAGATTCCTACTTTTTATAGGTCGTGAACACTTTTCCAGATCAAGACTTTGGCAGTTTTTCTCCTCCAGTAATGCCCTCTCTACCTCAACTTTCCACAAATTTAAATCTTGAACTTCATCTGCCAAGGCCCAATTCCAATTTTATCACCTCTCAGAAATGTTATATCCATCTTATCCCCCATTTGGCCTTCTTTCTATTCCTACCCATCACATTCAACTCAGCTACCATAAACACTTGATTTGGACTTCAGTGGACAGAATAACACTATCTATCTTGTACTAAAATATTGTGTAAGAATGGAAACTGTGTCTTGATTGCCACTGCTCCTCCCTTGGAAGGCCTTACACAAGAGGGAAGTCTGTTGAGTCCTCTTGTTATGTGTTGAATTGTGTCTCCCTAAAAGATATACTGAAGTCCTACCCTGCTACCTCAGAATGTGACTTTATTTGGGAATAGGATCATTGTAGATATAATTAGCTAAGCTAAGATGATGTCACACTGGAGTAAGGTGGGCCCCTTATTCAATATGACTGGTGTCCTTATAAGAAGACACACAGGAAGAATGCCATGTGAAGACAGAGGCAAAGATTAGAGTAATGACATGCCGAGGAACTCCAGGGATTGCAAGCCATCACCAGAAGCTAGGAGAGAAGCACAGAACAGATTCTCCCGCACAGCCCTCAGGAGGAAGCAACCCTGCTGACACCTTGATTTCAGACTTTGAGCTCCCAGAACTGTAAGACAATAGATATCTGTTATTTTCAGCCACCTAGTTTGTGGTACTTTACCGCAGCAGCCACAGCATACTAACAAATCTCTCATCACTTAGAGACTGTGACAGTGGACTCTCTACTGTTGTCTTTCCCCAGCCAGCCTTTGCTAATCTCCTTAGTGGGCTCACTCCCTTACATCAGGCCTTAAAAAGTTGGGGTTTCTTCAGGGTCAGCCCCAAGTCTGCTCTTCTTTTCAAACTCTATTTCTCTTTTATACCCTCTCATCTACCCCAGTTCAAACACCATCTATATGCTGATGGCTCCCGAACTTCTGTCTCCAGCCTCTCCTCTCCTACAGACCCACATATTCAACTGACTACTTGACACCTCCACTTAGATCACTGTAACCCACTTTAAACTCAACAAATCCAAAAATAAAAGTCACCACTCTCTGAAGCCCAGCTGTATCCTCAGTGAACCCCATCCCAATGAGTGGCACCTCTGCCCATTCACATGCACAGGCCTCAAACTAGGATACATTCTTGGCTATTTCCTCTACATCACTCTCCATATCCAATCGACCATCAAGTCCTGTCTATTTCTCCTCCCAGAAACCTGTCAAATTTCTCAAATTTACCACCTTTCTCCATTCTTCATTTCGACCACTCTAGTTTAACTTACTGCAGTGGACTAATCCAGTGTAGTATCCACTCCCTGGATTACAGCAATAGTCTCTTAATCAGCTCTAGATCCACTCTTGCCACCCTCCAATTTGTTCCCCATACAACACCTCTCCATACAGACAGTAAATTTCAAAATGCAAATCTGGTCCTTTCATTCGCATGCTTAAGCAACTTCTATGGCTTTCCATTCATGTTAGGATAAAGACCAAAAACCTAAATGGGTTTACGAGACCCTGCAAGGACTGGTGCCTGCCGACTCTCCCAACTTCACCGCCCTTGTTCTTGGTGCTCCAGTCACAGTAGAGCTCCTTTATGTCTTTGATTCCACCCATCACAGGGCCAGTCTGCAGGCTGCTCCCTCAACTTGGAGAATCTGCCAATTCTCTTCGCTTATTTAATGCCACCTCATCAATCTGGGCTCAGGACACCCCTTCCTCAAAAAATCTTTCCTTGACTTTGTCAAAGAGATGAAGCTCCCCTATTCTCTTCTCTCCTAGCACCTTATTCATCTCTATCTCAGCACTTAAGCATAATTAGTAATTATACATCTATGTGATTATTGAATTGATACAGATGAGTGTCTCCAACAAAGGCTAAAACCAGGCCTATACTGTTCCTGCTACATCCTCAGCTCTTAGCTCAGAGCCTGGCACATTAAAGACACTCAGTAAACATTTGATAAATAAGTTAATGAATAGTAAGCAAATATCATATATGTGTTGAAAGAAGCTATTATATTTTAATTGCCTACAATATTACAATGAAATTATTACTTTAGAAAGATATATACAGTATTTTTTAATTTCCAAAAAGCTTCTACTATAGCACAATGGACATACCATAAATATTACAAGCAATAACTTAGTATAAATTAACTAGGTTTTAAATACAATTCTCCTAATATGGTACTATAATAGTTATACTGCCATAAACAATTATTAACTTATGTCATTCACTCAAAATTTCAAATTTGATCAACTGATAATGTCTTTCCTACTCTTATTCTAGTAGTCCAGACACAAGTAAGTGAAACTTAAGAAACAGTTTCCTATGCGATGTACTGTTGGCTTTTTCACTAATTTTCTCTTCTGCAGGATTATCAGTCTACTTGATATGAAAACTAGAACATGCTAATAATGGGAAAAACAAAGAACTAATGTTACATCATCAAAATGAAAGAGACACTTACTCACCCCAGCCCTATTAAAAAAGTTTCCTCAAAGTGTCCTGAGTGCTGATCTTGATACAGTGCTGGGAAGGTAAGTAACATCAACAGCCACCTCAGCAGAAGCAACCTGTGTGAGTGACTTCCGTGTAAAACGTCCACACACCTCAGATGGTAGCAGCTCTGAGTGCATGCCAGTCCCAGCCTAACAAATTTTATTCTCATTAACAGTGATGATGGAGAATGTAACACATCTTTTCCAAATGATGGGGAAATGTCAGTATTTCAGAACTTGTTTTATTAAATAAGAGTCTTATAAACAACTTCAAATGATTTTTGTACCCAACAGCTACCACAAACCTTGGTACAAAGGAGTCCAAAGTAAAGACAGCAACACCAAGCAACATCCCCAAATAATCATAACTGTGCATCAGACAAACAAATTCTATTTCTCAAGTAGCTTCACACACATTCTCAAAACCATAATAATTTTAGCAAGAACAATGTTAGTAATTAAGTGAAACTACCAAAACAGTCTCTCTACTTCCTTTCTCAACATCTTTTTCTTTCAATTCCTTTCTCCTTACCTTCCTATTTATTTTTTCAATTAAACAAACTCGGAGTTGAAACCATAATGGCACCCAGAAAGTCTCCATGCATGCGGATGCTTCCTTCTAAGTGCATCCTCCTGGGCCTTCCACCCTACCTGATCCTCTTATCTTTGGATTCAGTTTTAAACTTAGATGCTACTAAGAAAAACCCATTAAAGCATTAACAGACTCGATGCTTCGTCACTACAGCATTTGGACGTTCTGCATTTGCTTGTAAACTCTGCAGGCCTGTGACTGTTTCAGAATTGTCTCCCCAATATTCATGCCCATGAAGTCATGCCCAGCTGACCTCTCCAGAATGTGATACCCTGCAGCACAGCTGTAAAAATAGAGCACTCTAGACAACTTCTTATTCACCAATAAACAACATAATGTTCTTTCAATTTTAGGTAACTAACACATTCATATAATTATATAAATACAAGGCGAAATAAGTGAATAAAAGAGCTTTTAGTTACATAAATGTATTTTCCCATGACCAAGCAACGTAAAAACAAACTCTGACACATACAGTTTCCAATAATTTAGGAAACAGTGATAGCATAAAAACAATTTAACTGAGAGAGCCTGAAGTTTCAGATTAAATCATTCCCACCATAACTTTTTAAAATATAAACATAGTTCACACATTCCTGCATTTCTTCACAGTATATAATTTCCTACATATTGTTTTACTTTTAAGTCATACAATTTAGATTGTTTTGTTTTATATTCATTCCTCTGCTTTGATTCAAATGTCTTTTATTAGCTCCAAGTTGCCCATCTATCCCATTACTCTACTTAGTGAAATGACATTTTCATTCATTCACACTGACTTTCTTAATTCCAATGTATTTTCAGGGTGTTTTTATTTTAGGTCTATAAAAACACAAGCAAAAAGAACTCTCAAATATTATGAAGACTCTTGAGGCAAATCTCCTCAACTCTCTTTTTTAATGAAACAAGATCGAAATAAAGGAAATAAAAGGAAAATTAGAAAATAACACTGTAAATGCCCTAGATGTTAAATATACATAATATCCTCTGCTCGCTCCCTGATAATAGTGGTTTTCTTCGCCAGTTTCAGAGCTTAATATTTTAATATTTGATACATAATTGTGCTTTAACAATTAAAGAGTGAATCTTACTAGATTCTCATTGGATAGGTCAAGAATGCATCTTACCTGCCGCAACTCAAATCAGAAACTGTGTACAAATATTTTCTATGCAAATCTAGGCCTACAGTAATCTTCTCACATATAAGCCTTTTTTTTTTCAGAATCATATTGCTGTTAATGAAACACATAATACAGTTTATAATATGGATAGTTTATCAATATTCTCTACTCAAAGAGCCACTTTTATAAATATCCTCTTATTTGTCTTCTACAAATAAACTCACTCCATGTTCAAACCTATTAAACTTTAGGCAATGAAATGTAATATACATTATTTATGCAAAAATAGTAAAGTAGCATATTAAAATATTTGTAATTATAACTTTATTAAGTTTAAAAAAAAGGATACCTTGACATGGATCTCCCTCTGTTCCTTACACATTTAGTGTGACTATTCTCAAGTAATATTAATAAACCATAAATAAATGTATGCCAACTGTACAGTGGTCATTAAAGTTAAGTAGCGAAGAATCTAAAGTCTCAAAGGAGGCAAAAATGTTTCTTAAAAACCCCTATTCAAAAGATGTAGCTACAGGAGTTAATAAACAGTCAATTCTAGGTAAAAACAGAGAGCTTTCTAACGACATTTTTATGTCCTTAGACATAAATAAACTTTTTAAAAGTATTTCTATAGTAGGAAAGTTAGTTCCATCAGACAATGTTATTCTGTTCATTGTAAAGACACAGTAAGTAGTTGAATCTTTCTATAAGCACAGCAAACATTTCCTTTACCATGCATTTCACCTCCACAGATAAGAATTATAGCCCAGTTTTGCATAAATGCTACATAATAAGGCCACAGAGTGCAGCCAAGAAGAAAGTTACAAATGTAAGAATAATGTCCCTTCTGTCCTATTATGCTACTTAGTTATCTTGGTATCTCCTAAGCCCTGGCTCCCAAAGGTCACAGCACTCAGGGCTGGCCTTGGTCCAGTCTTACGTCGCATGGTGAATGGCTCACAGCTTCACTCTCATTGTACCAGTGGTGGTCCACTCTTGTACCATCCACGTAATAGGTTTGTGTTAACGATATCAGCCCCAACAACTAAGACCCCATGACACACACCAGCAAGGAGAATTCATTTGGCAATTCTCCGACTACCAGGAAACAAATTCCCAAATACATCTTGTAATTCTAGAATTTAAAAGCAGGATTATTATTTGAAGTAACAGAAGAATAAATTTCCCTTAGGAAAATAAAAGGTACCTACCACCAACAGGGGGAATTATTTTTATTATTGAAACATAATTGATAATATATATTTGTGGGGTACAGATTTGAATATCAATACATGTGTACAATATGTAATGATCAAATCAGGATAATTAGTATACTCATGTTTACAAAATGTAATCAGTCTTTGTGACCCTTAACTAATTTCTCACTAACTCTCCTCCCCCTCCCCCTTTCTCACCTCTAATAACCACAGTTGTTCTTTATTTTTAAGTTCAATGTATTACTGTGATTGTTCTTTCTTTTTTTATTTTAGCTCCTACTTATTAGTGAGGACATGTAGTATTTCTCTTTCTGTGCCTATCTTATTTCACTTAACATAATTTTCTGTAAGTTCATCCACATGGCTGCAAATGGCAGAATTCCATTCTTTTTTATGGCAGAGTAGTATTCCACTGAGTACAGAGCGGGACAAGGAGTGTGGGTTTCACACTATACCACATTTTCCTTATCCAGTCATCTCTTGATGGACTTACGTTGGTTCCAATTCTTAGCTATTGTAAATTGAGCTGTAATAAACATGGGAGTGCAGGTATCCCTTCAACATGATGATTTACATTCCCTTGGCTATATACCCAGTAGTGGGATTACTGGATCACATGGCAGTTCTATCTGTAGTTGTTTGAAGAAACTCCCTACTGTTTTCCATAATGGCTGTACTAATTTACAGTCCCACCAACAGTGTAGGAGGGTCAGGGGGCAGTTTCTTAAGACACAGATTTACTAATCTGGATTAAAAAATTATTAATCCATCTCTTTTCCCTTATTCATTGATTCATTCACTCATTTATCCAGTAAATGCATACTGAGCTACAGTAAGGACTAGTAGGTGATGTAGTCATGGAGAAGGGATGGAAACCTGAGACTTGAATTCAGACTGCCTGAGCTTAAACTCAGCCCAAAACATACTAGCTGTGGGATCTTGAACAAGATACTCAACCTCTCTTTCAGTTTTTTTATCCATAATATAAGGGGACTAACAGCCCTGCCTCATAAAATAAACAATCTAAAATATGAGATAATAAGATACGAAGATTAAATTAACTAACACATGCAAAGAGCCTAGAAAAGTGCCTGGCACTCACTTTTTTTTTAAACGATCATTATGAACTAAAAGTTCCATCAGATTCTGAAGTTACAATGATAAAAATGGCTCTATTGTGCTACCCCTACTGAAGATTCAAATCTAAGTGGGGCTATGAACTGATCTCAAACACCTGCTTTATCCTAATGTGAAAGAAGTAGGGAGAAAAGGATTACAAAACTTCGTTTGGAAATTCTAGGACATAATCTTCTTTTAGTCAGAAACTTTGGTGTCTAATTTAAATGTCTCCTCTACACTTAGCACTAGTCAGAGCTTAAATAGTCATTCACGCTAAATAGCAAATGACAGATCAAAATAAATGCCAACCATCTCCTAATTATTGAATCACTTTTCAGTCTTTATCTTACTTTAACTCTCCATAGCACATGGCATTGACACTCACAGCCTCCTTTGGGAAACTTGACTCTGTTGGCTTCTAAGATACGACTCTTGGTTATCCTCCTCTCTCTCTAGTCCACATCTTCATGATCTGGCCTCAGTTTATATTTCTACCCCATTTTGCATGATCTCCAGCTTGTCCTTTAAACTTCAGCCATAATAAGCTATTTAGAATTCCCCAAACACCCCATGTATTCTGAAAGCCTCACCAAGCTTTTCTGAATGCCTATGATCCTTGGAAGGGCAGCTGAGGGTACGTGCCATTTCACCTCTCCTCCAAGGAGGGTTTAGGCTCCTTCAAGGCCTTCTCATCACCCTCGGCTTCCTTCTACTTTTGCCTTATTCTGCAATATCCCAACTCTGGAATTACATGTCAGTGCCTTCACTAGACCATGATGTCTTTGAGGGTAGCAATGTAAGCTCCCAACTAGCATTTGATAAATATAAATAACACACACAAAAAACAAATAAATAAATGTCTTAAAATTTAAAATATTAAGACCTAGAATGGCCTGGACTTCTTTTCTACTTACCTAGCATTTATTTAGTGCTTACTACAGATCAAGTATTTTACATATATTAATTCATTTGATCCTCACAAGGTCTGTTTTAAGATTTATCCCCATTTTGCAGATGAGGGAACTGAGGCTAAGAGAAATTATATAACTTGCCCAAAGTCACATAACTAAAAAGTGGCCGAGGCAGCATTCAAACTCAGGCAGTCCAGCTCTGAAACCCACACTCCTTGTCCCGCTCTATACTGTCTCTTTTCTAGCCATAAATCTGATTAAGCAATAGAACTGGCTGTCAATATGAATTACGAAATTTACATCCCTTGAGAGCCTTAAACATAGATTTTTTAAAAAACAGTCTTGTCCTCTCCTATTATTTTACAGGCATGAGCATGTAAATACAAAGAATTTACATGAACTTATATTTACATGAGCATTACATAGTATTCTCCAGAAAATAAACATGTTTTAATCAGAAATCCTGCCCAAACCTAACACACTTAGTATTATCAATAAATACGTAATTAGTAAATAATTACACCCCTGATAATAGGGAGAAATATTTCCTAGTTAAATATTTAATTGTTAATAATTAAATAAACATGAGCCAAAATTAAATAGAGAATATTTTTTTAAAATAATAGGATAGAGAATTAATGCTACCTACTACACTTCCCATTACTGTTAGCTAAAATCTCCTTCATCCCAGTCAAGAGGATATATTGAACACTTTGGAGAAGACTTTCTTTTTTAAGGCCATTCTATTCCAAATAATACTCTAGTTGAGATACTTTATTGACTGGATCCCAAAAATTCCATCTCATTTTCATGTAGTTGCACCTTAGTGATACAGGAAACTAATGCCCCTTGTTCAAAAATTAATTTCAAGACAGTGACAGCAGAGCATTAAACCAAACTCAGGGCCCTTCTGAGCTTGGGGCCCTGTGCATTTGCCACAAGCCCACAAAGCCATCCCTGTTAAGCCATTAGATTCTATGTCAGGCACTGTATTAGGCATGAGTTACAGCAGTGGCTTTTAATCCACAATCCCGATTTCCAGAAAGGCTCAAATGCTTCATCAAAGATCCTGTTAGGCAATTAATGGTCAAATATAAATTAGGTTTAAGAGCTCAACGAATCTTTGGATTTCAAACTGCTATGCAGAGCCTTAGGGTTAAGTGCTAGTTAAAATGATTCAAATTCAAGTGGGCCGCACATTCACTTCACTAAATGTCTTCTTTTATAAATCAATAGGTCTATGAGCTTTTTAAAAAATGAGTCTCATTAGATGAAAAAGAGGAGTTGCAAATGATTAGAATAGTAAATAGAGCACCAGGATTGCAGTACTGCTAAATATCATGCTTCTTTCAATATTTATCAATTTAATCAATGTTTATTGTGCATCTACTATATGTTTACATTTCATTAAAAATCAAATAATGTCTCAGTTTTTGCTGAATTTAAACCACATAACAAAAAGACAATTCTAAATTTATGACCCAGGAATGTAAAACAGCATCTGAAATATAAAAAAGAGTGGTATCGTTGTCTTTATTTCTTCATTCAACACCTGTGCACTGAGCAACTGTTGCGGATGGGGCACTGTTGTAGGCACTGGCAATTCGGCTAGGAAAAGACAAACTCTGCCCTCGCTTGTGCAGTTCAGTGGGAAAGACAGACAGTAGATAACCAATTCTTTTAAAAAATATTTTTTATGATATTTCAAATTATAATTCTAAGGCATAATGGAAGATCGCACTTATTCTAAGATTTTCCTCCAAGAAACACAAATTCCTCTGCTGCAAGGTAAAACACAAATTTACCCACCATAATCAGGACTGTGGTTTTGTTCACTACAAAGGCACACAATCCTTCTGCAGCACAAAAGTGGACTATATCCCCAAATATATACTTATATATATTTATAATATATATTAAATAAATAGATATATTTATAATTCATGTATGAGTCAAACCACATCTGTTTGGACCACAATTATAGTTGAGGTGTTGTGTTTGGTTTAATGTTATAAAAATTCAGATTCTGTGCAGTCCAGGAGGACTCCTCACATGATGGTTTTCATAAAACAGCATGTTAATCTCCTGGTGATTATGAGATTCAATTAATATGTCTAAAGATCCTACTTAGCACCTCCAACAAGATGCTGCATAAAAACTGGGGATTATTGTTCAAACAAATCTGGAATAATTGATCCTTATAATACTACTATTAAATAAATACTTTCATAATGCCAGTGATATAAATGGCCTAGCAGCGTTTAAAAGCGGTTAAATCTTATAGAGAACAAATTGATAGAGTGCAGGGGAACCAACTATAAAATATCCACTGCAACAGTTCTCCTTGTTATGTCAGATATACCTCCTGTGCAGTTTATTAAGGGGAAGAGAAAAAAGAGTCATATAAAAATTAATCTTGCATTAACAGAGTGATTTCCAGTTTTACATTCACATCAACTTGACTGCCCCCTGAATCCATTTAACTATTAAGAGAATCCTATGATGGAGTTTGCTCTCTTTGACATAATACCAAGGTGCCACAACTTCTTCTCTGTTCCTAACTTTTATTTCCTTAAGTGGGCCATTGAGAATATCTGTACCAACATTTCTGTGCATTTCATAACCAAATAACTTCGCTACAATAAAAACTTGAATGAGGCTCCTCTGATGGGAAAAAGAGAGGATCCTTGTGTTATATTCTGCATAAGAAAAAGAAAAAAGCTACCCAGAAAAGACATACAGTAATTTCAAAATCTATAGCTCTTGTTCCAAATGTACCCAAATAACCTTAGTTTCCTTATTGCATAAATCAGCTGAAAGTTTCCCAAGGGAAATGACATTGCACTATATACACATCTAATGATCCTGTGGGGACTTTTTTAAGAGAAAATGTTTAGGCAACACTTATAAAAAGCGCAGAACAGTGATTAGCTTCATGACTTAGTTTAAATTAAACCTGTAAACATAGTGTTTGTTCCAATTTTCAATAATTTTCTAGGTTTCCTAGGAACAACTAAATAATATTTTCATCTAGTAAGTCCTTTCTCCGTCAAGTCTTTGATATAAGAAACCTTAGCAGACCTCCCAGTGAACTTTGGCATTTTGGCTGGGTGGCCAAAAGAACAATCTACCATTACAAAGCCTATTCATGAGTCAACCAAGGAAGTAACCACAGACTGCTCAGCTGATCCTACTCTTCTTTAACATATCTGCAAGTATATAAGACACACAGATTCACGTTACTAAATTATAGATTATTAGTCCTAAACATCGATTCTAAAATAGAACTTGAAAGATCATTAATGCAAATTTAAACACTTTTTATTAAAAAGTCTGGGTTACTTGCTTGTGTTCAATTTTTTAAAAGTGTGCCTATAGCAAAAAAAAAATAATAAAACCAGTAAAAATCCATCTATAATTTGAGGATAATAAATGCAGGGTTACTGTACTGTCTTCAAGTTCACAGGATCATTAGTATTTTTTTTAAACAAAATTCCCCATCTTACCTAAATAACAGCACCTAAAAATCATGAATACTGAGCTCGTTTTCTTGAAATGATTCTTGAGGTGCATAAGGGCATGATGTTGTGCTTTGCACTAAACATTCCTATCTTTGCACAACAAAGTAAAAGGTGGCAGTTAGAAGGAAGGTTAAACAAGCGATTTCCTGTCGAGGGCTTTGTGGAAAGAAAGACTATGTTGTGTCAAGGCGATGACAGACCCGCCGGGGGCCCTCAAGAGGTCGGCGTTATTTAGCACTCCTAGGCCCCGACATCGGGAGCCCCCGACGCTGCGGTCCCACCTGACCTTACGTCCTCTGAGTCAGGGATGTGCAAGGGAGGGGGTGTCCCCAAAGCCCCGCATCCCCGGACCAGCGGGGCTTTTCCTTACAGGGGCGGCCCCCGCCACGCTCGGGAAAGTGAGCCGTGGCACCGTGAGCGTGTCGTCCCCGCGTGGGGCCCTGCCGAGAGCCGCCGGCGCCGCCGCCCCGAAACTAGGTCTCGGCCGGCGAGAAGCAGTGAGCCCCACTTTCCCCGGGCAGGAAGGGGGGAGGCCGAGAGCATTTCCTGTTGTGCAGCTGAGAGCGGCGGAGACGTCATTGCCTTCCTACTCCCTCGGGTGTCAGCGGACCGGGGGCCAAAGTGCAGCCGCTTCCAGGGCGGGGTGCGCGCGGCCGGGGCTCCCCGCACCTTCCCGGGCTGCCCGCCTCCACCCCGCTCCTTCCCAGGGTGAGGAAAGGCCTGCGTTTCCAGGTGCTGGAGGAAGCCCTTGCCCTGCGCAAGTTTCCTGGCTAAATTTTGAACATAATTTTCCTAAAGTTGACTCTTTTTCCATTAGCATTATTTTTAAATCATCAAAAGTGAAAATCACTTAAGTGCTGCTGCAATTATGTTTTCCCCTTCGTTTTCTGTCTCCAGTTCTGGATTCCTTAGGTAATTGTCGGATACAAGAGAGGAAACATTTTTGGACTTGCATAGCACCCGTGAGGTCAAAGAAGGCAAGAAGACCGCCCCAGACTTTTCTCAAGGCCTATTCTGTATGTTTTCATTTTTAAAACACTCACTGCACAACATATAAACTTCTTTTATTTATTAGGACCTTAATTCATCATATCTCAAAAATCATGTTATCATGTAAAAAAAATCAGAGTATCTTAAGAATCTTTCAATCTGATACCCACTTTCATAGCATACAAAACGTTTGGTCAGAATGTTTTAAAATGGAAACCATTTCAAGCCATAAACCACATTATAACCATGTGTAGTTCTACAGAAGCAATGACTTAAGGTTAACAAGGGTTAAAAATAAGATCATAAGGTATTGTATAGTCATTTTGAAATACAAAGCTGAAATGGCTTAATTTCAATTTGTTAATGAGAGAGATTGTCAACTACAAAACAAAGTATAGATTTTGTTCTTCTTACGGCGAACCAATGGTACATAGGTTATAGTGTGCCAACATCTCTAACATTTGAACTAAGAAGTTTCACAAGAAGACATGAATTTAAGTATTCAGGGTTTTACCTAATGTAAACTATAGAGTTTGGGCGATCATGACGTATCATTCATTGTAGGTTCTCAGGTTGTATCAAATGTACTACTCTGGTGCAAGACTTTGACAGTGAGGGAGAAAGTTGAGTGTGTGAGGACAAGAAATATATGGGAAATCTCTGTACCTTCAGTTCCATTTTGCTGTGAACCTAAAACTGCCCTAAGAAAATAAAGTGTACTTCTTTTAAATATTTTAGGATTTTATAAATATCATGATACTTTCCTATGTGCACTGCTTTGTAAACTATGGATTCACAAGTAGATGAATTTTAAAATGCTTTTATGAAGTTCATCATCCAGGTCTAGTAGCTCTCCTCGATGAAGTTTCATTTTTAAAAAGTCACTGAAATTTTTTTTATATGTTAAAGGTACACAAAAGATGTACAATGTCCTATCCAGTCATTTACTACCTAAGGCAATATTAAAGGTAATCTGTGTTTCTACTTAAAATGATCCAAAGCCTCTGAGTACTTTCCCTGTTGTGTTATTTCTAAACATCTGAATAACATGACTGGATATTTTATCACATAATAATATCTTAATTGACTAGTACATTAGAGTTTACCATCTACTTCACAAACATTTCTGTCCCCATTTTATCAAGAAATAGGCTCAGAGAACTGAAATCTCCTTTCAGTTCAAGACTAGCACAGCTGTACAGACCTCAAATGGGCTCCTTTCAATCTTGTTGAAAAGGAATCCCAAGCTCCTCCCATTCCCAAACTCCTAAGCCCAAACTAAAACCACTCTTTCCTTACTTCATAGTAGCCAGTGTCCCTAAGTGAGGGTTGGGAGGGGCCTATAAAATAATTGCATACAACTGCTTTATTTACTAGATTGAATACGGCAACTTTTAAATAACTTTTGAGAGCTTTCCAAACTGTACCAAAGGATTCTCGACTGTAAAGTGATTCCGATGTGTCTAATCCTAGGAAAAAACTGTGGTGGATGTCTGTCTCCTGAGTGATCCCACACCAACTTTTTTTAGAACCTTTTTTTCCCCTCATGTCAATCATTCCTTTATCCATTAAATCTCTGCAGCAATTCCTGTGTTTTTGATAAGAACATACTTTTACTTATTCCTTCAAATCATCTGTCATTGGTATATAATTAACACTCCACACACTGCAAATAACTGCCCGAATACTAACTAAGCTCAATGAAGATTTTATCCAAAGTGCATGCTCCCTGTTTTATACTTAATGTTGATGATGGCACTTGGAAAGAACAAAAGAGGGATGACTAAAAATTATCCTATTTTATAATCTCAATTGCAGACTAAATGAAATCAGTATTACCATAAATTTAGTGTAGACTGAGGATATAAAGACCAGTGTGACAGCAATAAAATACATCAATTTGTGAATAAGTACATAAGTGAAAATATAAACCAGAAGAAGAAATTCTGAGTTCCTCAGGTTCTTGATGCTATTTTCAAATGCATCTCTTTTATAGCATGAAAGAGAACAAATAAACTGCAAAGATAATAGGATGTTTTCCAGAATAATGTATTTTATTTACACTGTCTCTTTAGAAACTGCAGGAGGGGGGGATGTAAATGTTCCAATTTTGTGTTTTAAAGTACATTATGAGAGTGTACAATTCCAGCCTAATCTGATACTTTATCATTTTGTTTAATGAAAAAAATTGAGACTTGAAGTTTCCCAAGTGAATCCTTTTGAAGCTCATTATTTATTCAGGATTGGTTTAATTTAGATGCATAGTTATGAGAGAAACAGTCAGTCGTTACTGTGAAATTTGGGTCTTCACACTTCTGAGATCCCAGTTCTCTATCTCACAAGTCTCCACATTTTCTTAGACTGGAAACAAGTCTTTGGTACGACTAGAACGTGACAAGCTCACTTGTTTCACAAGCTGGCATCCTCTCTAAAAATATTGAGAAGGGCATACTAAGTTTTCACTCTTCTCTCACAATATCCAAATTGAGTAATATTCTTCTTAAATGAGTATTCACCAATCATTTGCTGTTTTTTCAGAAAACTGGCTCCAAGAAATGCATTGACAAATCAGGACTCTCTTCTTGCTGAGGTCCACCTCCTACTTCCATTACACATCGTATGATTGCACTATTCCTCCAGAGCCAATGCTTCCCCAAACCAAAGCCAAGCTCAAAATTAAATGGTGAAGCACAGTCAAAGGAAGAGAGCTCACTGAGTGAGCAGACAGGTACAGGAATGAAGAGAGAAGTGCGACACACACACACATACACACACGCACACACACACACACACACACACACATACACACACACACAAATGAATGAACCTTTCGTGAAAACCCGTACTTCGCAATTTGGTCCCAATAAGACATTTCTTTTTTCTGCTTCAGTATTTCCAAGCCCAATGACTATTTCTCCTACAAACTCCCCCCAAAACTATACCCTCTTTATTAAGTGACCCCTGGCACAAATTACTAGTGCCTTTATCCCTTCAAGGCTAAAGTACAGCCCCTGTAACTAAGACAGTCCAAAGACAAACAAGTGGTTCAAGAACTATTCCTTCTCTCCTCTAGACAATAACAAGATGAGGTATCAATACCTTGACCCTTTCAGACTCTAGGTAAAAGTCAACATATTCTTCAAATGGAAATATGTTTACTTAGCACTCACGGGTTTAAGAGCACACCTTATTTTTCGGCTTTTGTCTATATTTGGTACTTCAGAATATGCTCTCGATAAAGTCTAAACAATAGTAAGTACTCAGATGGTCTACAATCAAGCATGTTATTGAAACATCAGTGTTCCCACATGCATTAAATTAAAATTTAAAATTAATGAACTGTGTATCATTGTAATACAATACAGTATTTTTTCTCCCTCTTATTCCCTCACAAAGTCCTGTGTACTTCTCCAGAGACTGAAAGTGTGACTACAGCTAAATGTAAAATATGTCAATTTCCATAATGATTAAAAGAATTCCAAAATCAGAGTACCCACTCAGAAAATAACTTTTGTTATAGAAACATTTAACTATTAACTTAGTTTTCATCTAATATATCACTTCTGCATAAAGGTTCACTTGTCCCATGAAATATGTGCCTATTTAAATATTCACCTTCTTTACGATTTATTATGTGGATTAATAAGCAATCTGTGCAGGCACAATCAAAGAAGAAAGTTCTCTTATAGATACTAAAGGCAAGTAAGAACATTTTTCAAAATGGTTGTTAAAATACAACAAAACTCTCTGTTACTACAATGTACTATACAGACGGCATTCTTACGTGTAATGTGCATGTATGGAAATTCTTCCCAACATTCTACATTCCAAATTTTAATTAACAGAAAAAAATATAAACTGAAAAACAGGTTAATTTACTTTATACTAAAATGACAATCATTTGAGCTAAGCCTAATAGTATGATATGGCCAAAATGTAGGAAGAAAAAATGTATATAACAGGCAACTATAACAATATGTATATAACAGGCAACTATAACAATATGTCCACCAGCAATACATTTACTTTACCATTATCATTAAAGTCATTATCCTTGAAATTACTGGGTTTCTAGCACAAAGACAGTATATAATAATATGTGAATTTGAAGCCAATAAATATGTCTTATACATGTAAGACATATATACACACACTTCATGCTATTTATAAATGCAATTGACTTTTAATCATAGAAGTTTTCACATACATATCTATTATCTGTTTGTTTCATTTCATTTAACTATGTTTGTAAAGTTGCAGAATTGCCAAATCCGGGGACCAGGCTCTCTGTGTGATATAGTACATCCATTATCTATCATTTTAGGTATAAATTCCTGAAGCTGGTAAACAAGTCCTTAGACAATATGTCCTAATCTTTCCAACTTTTCACCAACATGCACTTAATATTCATTTTATGCTTCCCTCAAATACGATGATTCTCTGAAAACACTCTTGACACTTCCCCACATTGATGTGTTTGTACATTTTGTCTGTCAAAATCAAGACCGAGCTAAAGCATTCCCTTCTGCCAGGAATCATCTCCTGAGTCCTCAGCCAGGGGTGATTTCATACCTTTTTAACACTTTATATACGCCTCTCTTATACGTCACCTGCTTTTAATTATACCTTCCCCTGCATAGTTAGTTCTTTTCCTCAATATAGCATATTATAAAAGTTTTGAATACGAGAATAGTGAAACACTCTCCTTTAAATTTTATATTCTATTTATATTTATATCCTATATATATTTATATTGTATTTTACATTCCCATATATCTTGCATATACCAAAATCTCAATAATTACATTTGTATGACATTACTATACATTACAACCCTGTTCTAGTTATACTATCTAAAAAGTCTCAGCAAGCATGGCTAGGCCTTTTCTGTAAAACATTTCTAAACCAGTTGAAAGGGGCTAACTTCTGAAGAGTAACTGAAGATAAGGAATTTTGAGGATTCATAAAAAAACAATAGCCTGGAGTAAATTTCAGACATGAAAAACCTGATCCCTGAAGAAATTAATAAAATAAAAATGAAAACAACCTATGAGGTCTCGTTGAAGGAAGTGGGAATACTTAGCCTGGAGAAAAGAATACTAAAGGTGAACATGATTGCTATCTTTAAATAATTGTAGGATCATCAAGACAATGAGTGAATTTGTTCTGAATAGCTGCAGAGAGCTCAACTGCTGGTAAATAGAAACATCCAAGAGTGGAAGAGGCCTCCCTAAGACAGGAAAAGGTGATTAAGTAGAGATTGAATACAGGCAGTTCTCAGTGATTTGTCCTGAGTGATTTCTATCTCTGTTGGGGATTAAATGATGCCTCCAATGTTCTTGCCTAATCCTCAAATTCTATAAAAGATTTCACCTTGCAAAGTGTCCTGTCACCAGTTGACAAATCAAAATCAATATATCAGATCCTACACATAAGAAAATTAACCAGCATAATTTAAGTTAGATACTTTAAGAAATGCCCTAAATAACTCATCACTACACTACTACAATTGTGTACAGTGAAAGGCAGAAATAAAACTTTTCACCAAATGCTCCACTGATACTGAAGATGCAATCTGCTCAAAGCCAACATTTGACCCATGTGGAAAAAGCACCAGGAAAAGGTCACACTGAATAAGGAAGCAGGTCACTTGCATATTCCTAAAGGCGCTCACAATCCCATTTCTTCACCTCTTCCCCATTCTCTGCCTCATTTTTTAAAAATACTTCCATGTCAAATATATGAACAGTAGCATGATCTACACAACTGTGTGCATACTGTAAAAATTTCATATGAAATTTAAACCAAAACCAGTTGGCTCAAAGGAAATCACAAATGTCAGATATACTGTTCAGCATTGTTTTCTCTTACAGTTATGAGGTTAATATAATCATAGCAGCTTTAAAGCCATGTCAATTTTGTTATTTATTTCTTAAAATGTCTTCCATTTGCTTCACATTGTTCCCATGACCCATAAGAATAAAAGAAAAGAAAGACAAATTACCAGCACAATTTCTCCACAATATAAATTCATGGAATTATTTGCTAAAATGTGAAATTTTCCCAGATCAGCTGTTAATACCCAACATGACCATTTTCAGACATCATTAGGTTTCACATTAGCAAACTCCCACCAAACATGGCCAAAAAACTCAACCGATGACTGAACAAATTTGGAGTTTGTGCATTAGAAAATCTGATCTGAACACTTAGCATCCAATTTTTTGCTATATTCTATACTGTCAGGTGATATACTTTAAAAGGTCATTTAGAATATTTTCAGCCACCTGGACCATTTTTAAAGCTAAAATGGTTAAATGTGGGCACCAAGTTCATCATGAATATTACTGAGGTTATTTGAACAAGTAAACAGGTTACGAATTCAAAAACAAATGTCTCTGGATTCTTCTTCTTTTGCTTGAATATGGGTATAGCCACCTTGACATTTTGTTACACATATGCATTAGAGACTTACACAAAATTTAAATCCATCAGTGGATAGTACAACAAGCTGTGGAGCTGCTGACATTATCTTTCTGAAAACAATTACATATGTCTGTAATAAATTGCATCAATATTAGTCAATTATCTCAAGAACACTCTACTAACCCTTGTCACAAATGTATTGCTGTATATCAGATTTTTTTCAACAATTGCATTATCCTCAAAACTTACTGTTGCTTCACACACTAAAAATAGCCACTCTAATTCTCTTGTGTTACTCTGCTCTATTCCCAGGAGGTAGGGCAGTGCTATAAACAATGCTTCACTTTTTTACAGATGAAGAAACAATAAATATACCAGAGGTACACCCACTTGGCCTGAATCATTTTGAAAATCAATAATGAGTCAAGCAATAAACTAGTGGGGTCAATTTTCAGAGTTGTCCATTCTGGCGTCCTCTACAACCCTAGTGAGGGGTATCTAAAATCCTCATTTTATCCAAAAAGTCTATATTTCTCCCAACACAAACTTTGACACATGGCTACTGACAAGAAAATAAATTGAATGTTTACAACCCTGGATTTTTCCCTTGCTTAGAGGAATCAAGATTACTCAAAATGTAATCAAAATGTAAGAAAGAAAAATAAAGTTTGAGAATTGTTCTACGGATAATTAGAAGCTGAACTTCCCATGACCTATTCCATAAAGGGTTGGACCAGCGATTAAGACTGTCTCGCGGGGCATGGCCCAAGTCACAAAGCCAGAAGATTTCACCACTAGCTTTGCATGAGGGGAAACAGTTTCACTGGAGCCTTTCCTCCTTCATTTCTCTTTTCGTCCATGGAACAAGGATATGCAGTGGAGGAAAGGAATACACTCCCCTTTTTTATGCCTTATTGATCCAAACAGGCCCACCCAGACCTCTTCCTCAAACCCCACACCCGTGAGTGACAGCCACCTACACACAGCTTTCCTTCACAGAGCACCTTGAACAAAAAGCTTGCCAAAGAAAGCTGTCCTATATGGAAGAATCCCAGTTCAACAATAAACTTCCCTATTCAACTGTAGGAAAAAAATGCCTCAAGGTGGCTCCATCTGCTCACTTGCTGTAAAAACAAATGGGAAGTTTAGAGCCAGGGGAGCCCTTGACCATGGTTGTAAGAGGTGTTGGTGATTGCTGGGTGGACAGGTGGAGGCGGCTGTTTCCTGGAGGATGTCTCATAAAACTGGATATGGCAAGTACTTAGGGATAAGCAGACTGACAGACTCTGGCTATTGTTGCTAAGACTAGCCAGGACTTTAACCCATTGACGACTTCCTTCATCTAGCTCTGACAACTCCCCGTCTCACAGTGTGACAGAATATCCTTCCTGACCATTTCGATTGTAAGCTTCTTGAGAACTATGATGAAACATTCACCAAATATCTATGATGTGCCCACCACATGTCATACACTGTGTTAAGCACACTTCTGTGAAAGTGTAAACCATACTAATCCACCGGAAACTTTACAACAAAAATTATCAGTAAGAAAATGAAAAATTCATTTAAATAAGATTAAAAATACAAATTCCAAACATAATTTGTGGTAACCCCCTCACTTTAATAAGCTTATAAATGCATTTTATGATAGAATGTGTCATTTGTAAGTCATTTTTTTCTTCCCCATAAAAAAAAATAGTCAGGATCTGATTCTGCAGGGCCATAATGCTGAATCATAAAAAAGAATTAAAAAAAAAAAACAAAAAAAAACTGGGCTGGCCAGTTAGCTCAACTGGTTAGAGCTCGGTGTTATAACACTAAGGTCAAGGATTCAGATCCCCTTACTGGCCAGCCACCAAAAAAAAAACAAAAACAAAAACCTAGTGCTATAATATTTAGTTACACAAAAACAGTAGCTTTTCGAACTATCACACTATGAAACATAGATTCATATAGAAACATATACATATGTTTTATATTCATACATACACATAAAATGTGTATGTATAATACACATGTGTATATCATACATATACACATATAAAAAATAAATGGGCCATTTCATTAGTGATTTAGTAAGTTTTATAATACTTCTTTAACTGTTATTTAGGTTAAGAGAGACCCAGTATAAAAATAGGGATTTCTGGCTGGCCAGAGCACAGCATTATAACACCAAGGTCAAAAGTTCATATCCCCATATCCCCTACCAGCCAGCCGCAAAAAAAAAAAAAAAAAAAAAAAAGTAGGGATTCCTACTTGGAAACACTGAAAAGGGACCAAATTTGCCACAAAAAGTTTCTAAATTAGCCTACTAAAATGCAAACTCCATAAAGCCACCATGAAGGCAGGAATTTTATTTTATTTTTTATTTTTTTACTATTTTGTTGACTGATAAATCCTCAGTATCCAGAATAGCACCTTTCCCAGACCAGGTGCTTAATAAATCTTTGTTCAATTAAGAAATGCTTTGTTAAAAAAGTCAGTAGTCCCGAGAACACCCCAGTTGTATCTCCTCCTAAGTAGACTCAAGGCCCCAGGAGTAAACCCTGGTTCTCTGGCTCTTGGGATTTCCACAGAAGTTCAAATGGGGTAATTCAGGCCCCAAAGGCTATTTTTAGGCCAAAAACTACAAAATGATTATCAACAAAGAAGGCTCACTTCATTGGTGTAACACCGGCTGAGCCCAATGAGAAATACTCCCGATTTTAGTCGATGTATCCATTTGTTAACTGTTGAAAACCATGTGCATTCTGACATTGTTTCTTAAATCAACCATTTTTACCATTTTTATCACTTAGCACAATGTTGTCCCCTACCAGTATGTGGATGTGCACCAGTGGGATAAACAGGTATCCTGAAGTCAGAACAGGGTGAATTCCAACTCCATGGCCAGCTGGGGGAGTTTAGGAAAGTCATTTATCCTCCCTGAGGTTACAAAATGAGGATAATTCCTGTTCAAGGGTTGCTGTGAAATTTTATGAGAACGTGTGTACCAACCAGTCTCAGTGAGGACATTGTAAATGTTTAGTACCTAGTAGATTTGATTATTATTACAAAGGGATTAGACCAAAAGAAAAACACAAAAGAACTCAAATTGCGGTGACAGTAAAATGTTACTTAAACATTTTCAAATGGTCTGTTAAATTCTTGATTGAAGTGATTTAAGAAACAATGTCAGAATGCACATGGTTTTCAACAGTTAACAAATGGATATATGGACTAAAATCCAGGGTATTTCTCATTTGGCTCAGCCGGTGTTACACCAATGAAGTGAGCCTTCTCTGTTGATAATCATTTTGTAGTTTTTGGCCTAAAAATAGCCTTTGGGGCCTGAATTACCCCACTTGAACTTCTGCGGAAATCCCAAGAGCCAGAGAACCAGGGTTTACTCCTGGGGCCTTGAGTCTACTTAGGAGGAGATACAACTGGTGTGTTCATGGGACTACTGACTTTTAACAAAGCATTTCTTAATTTAACAAAGATTTATAAAGCACCTTTTAAGTTTTCGAATAATTTTGATATGTAAACAATTGCTTATGCTGCATGGAATGATGAAAAAACCAGGTGTTTTCAGAACCAAATAGCCCCAAGTTCAAATCCTACTTCACCAATGACTCTCACAGTATCCTTGCAAAAACCAGTTAACTTTCTGAATCTGTTTCCCTAAGTGTACACATGAAGACAGGAATACCAAATCTTCTCAGGGTTGTTGTGAACGCTAAATGAGTCAAAGTATGGGCGAGAACCTGGTATGGGGCCTAGTGGGGTAAGTGCTCTTTAAGCCTAAATTCCCTTCCTTCTAAGGGATTTGCTAAATTGGCACTCTGCTGATTTTTTTAAGTGTTTAGTTTATCCTTGTAATACCATAATTACAGAATATAATGACATTGCATTCTCTATAACTACAAAGGAGAATTTATAAACTGATAGAATATGAGTTGGAAGAGGCTTTAGAAGCCATCTGTTCCAACCTCTTCCATTTCCAAATGAGGTCCGGAGAGTTTCGATGACTTGTTTCCAAGTTTTCACAGAAAGTTAATTGCAAAGACAGGACTAAATCTTAAGTCCTTCCCACCCCCACTCCCGCTATACCCCCAGCTCTTGCCTCACGTTACATAGGCATGGCAACGCATGTAATTTTTAGACAATTAAGCAGTATAAAATAACCTTAATTTAATTGCATCCAATTAACAAGCCAAATTAGCGTTTCATATGTACACTATTAAACTAGTTGTCTGGCTTCCAAAAGAAATAAAACACTGTTTCAAATGAAGCTAGCATTTTAGTGAACAAAGCTACTTACAATTTAAATTACCTTTCCTATAATCTTCTTTATATGAAATTAAACATAATCTCCGTTTTAAAAGAAATATTTCTGCAACTATCAGGATGAGAATTCATGCTGTATTTTAAGCATCAAAATTTTCTCTCTCAATGAACACATTCGATTTTCTAACATTAGTATGTGTGTGTGTCTGTGTGCATGCATGCCTGTACACATATGCATGCTTACAGATCCCTAAGCAAATTCAAATGAGGGTGTGTTTACATTTGCCTACTGCCTAGTTTCAAAAGTCCCACCTTTTTTGCTGGACTTATGTACTCAAGTGAATCTGCCACAATGCAAATAATAAGAGATTCGATGATCGCCTGCTTTCTTTTTCAGAGAAAATGAAACTACCAAATAAAGCACTGCTCTGCCAAACAAAGCACTGCATTTCAAATATACTGCACTACACTCTCTGTCCAGTATTGTCACGATTTAGATACAATTGGATATTAATTAAAAAGCAGTACTAGCCATTAAATGAATCGTCTATCAATTCCTTTTTATATGCACACCTAAAAATATAAATACCTTGTAATTTTTAAGTATAAATATTTTTATAAGCTGTTGTTTGAAGGTCAACTTTCACTATTAATATTTATGAATATTTTCTGGAATAAAAAGTTTTATAGTAGGTTAAAATAATAATGCAGTACTTTACTTAAAATGTAGTTCAAATTGACAACATGCTGTGTGCATTTGTCCACGTTTAACAAAAATATTTTAATCACTTTTTTATTTATTACTTTTTAAGGTGCTTGTAAAGACATCCATTAACAGGATGAAAGAATTCATATTGTCATGCATTAGTATCAACCTTCATTACTTCTCTTTGGAACATTAAGGTAATCTGATTGTCTCCTTGCCATAAAGAGGTCTGTTCCTGATTCCCTTATAATCTTTCAAAGACACATTTTCTAGCATCACTCCTCTTCTCAAAAACCCTCAAGTGAAGTCCAGCTTGTTCAGCAGGGCTCTGAGGCCCCAATGTACCTTTCTGGCTCACTCACTCCTCCTCTCCCCTAAAACTACACACCCGAGCACAGTATGCAGAGTCTCTCCCTTCCCTCTTTACTTGATGAAATTCTACTCACCCTTCAGGGCCCCAGTCAAAAATTATCTTTTCCCATAAAGACTCTCTAATCTTTCCAGTTGGAAAAAACCTGCCTCCATTTATATCCTGCTTTTACTTGTACATTTTAGTAACGTTTACTTATGAGCCATGTGTTTTCTCTATTGTAAAATTCTTGAAGTTCGATATCATCACCCTTTTATTTCTGTTACTCATTCTGATTCTCAGTTTGACTGCAGAGCCCCAGCTTGGAGCTACTACATAAAACGGACTCTTCCTGCCACCTAAATTGAGTTTTCTACATTATATAAAGCGTAAAACAGGGAACAAATTAATCAAATGATAAGGTTGCAAAATAAAGAAATGTTATTTTCACTAACCTCTGTTTCTACTCTTTTCATTCATACTCTTTCATGTTCTACTGACCCCCTAATCTTATGGAAAGTCAAGAATCAGATTTGAATTTCTCCAGATATCCTGATATTTGCAATCATGTAGAGAAATAATCTGGAGAATGGAATGTTTCACTCTTTCACTAGTTGTTTAGAAACATAGATCCAGCTCATGCCAGGCTCCAAAGATTAATCGGTCACTTCACACAGAGACTTTGTAAAGACTTTCAAATTGGTAGTTATTCATTAATTGAATTAATGATGCTGACCAATCTAGTTAACTGGAGCCTCAAATAAGTATTTTTTAAAACTTTAAATTCTATATTCTTGAAAAAAAAAAAATCACCTGCAAACAATAATAGCTAACCTACAGGTAAGTTCCTCAAACTGAAGTCAGCACATATAGAGTCATAAAAAATTTCCAGGGGGTCAGGGCCTATTGATATAGAAGCACTGTGAGGAGATATGTGTTATACATAAGCCTCTTCCAACTTCTAGGCCCTGCCCCCAAACATTCCCTCTCCAGTGATCAGTCTGCAACACGGCCAATATTAGGGTCATCACGTGTCCTGCTTTGCCAATGGCAGTGCTTACTAATGCCAGGTTGGATAATCACTAATGTGGTCAATCGCCAGCATGGTCTGGCCTCACAATGCATTACCTCTCTCTTGCTATCTGCCCTCTATCCCAGTGGCTTGCTTTCAACTCATGGAAACATTGTGCACCCCCAAACTCAGGGTATTTACATTGTTCCCTCTTTGTATCACACTCTCCCTCTCTCCACCCACCTTTTTCTACTTGACTCCTTGCCCCCAGACAGGATTGATATAAACTCCTTTATGTTTCTTCCACAGCACTTAGAACAAGTGTGGTAGTAAATATATTGGTACACCATGTGTAGTAGAACTGAATTATGTCCCCCCAAAACTCACCAGAGCTTGAATTGTGTCCCCCAAAAAATATGTATTAGAAACTAAGCCCCCACTGTGACTGTTAGGAGGGTGGAAAATCCTATTATGGGAATTGAAAGGTGGAGCCTTGAAGAGGTGAATGGGTTGTAGGACCACGCAGTAGTAAATAGATTAGAAGTGGTTATCAAGGGCATGGTTCTGAGGGCTTTAAAAGAAGAAGAGAGTCTGTCTTTCTCTCTCTCTGCTCTCTCTGCTTCCACCATCTTGCAATGTGAGATCCCTGGGTCACTGTCACCACCACCAGATGGACTTTGGACTTCTCAGCCTTAGAAACTGTAAGCAATAAATATCATTCTTCTTTTTAATTACCCAGCTCCATGTATTTTGTTATAAGCAACACAAAATACACTAATACACCATGTGATTTTATCTGTCGACCCCACTAGATCATAAGCTCCTTTTCTGGTTTGAGTCACCATTATACCCTTGGTGTCTAGCATAGGCCTAATCCATAGAAAATACTTGTTGAATAACTAAATAAATGAATTAAATTGATCAACAATGATGAGGCACCCATCATAGTACTCAGAAGAGAGGACTATGATTATTATGTTGAATGACTGACAAGTCAAAATGCTGGCCCTAGATGTTTCCTGACCTTACATCCAATCATCCTGTGACTCAGAAGTGGTAGGTCATACCCCACCTGCTTTCCAGAATCATTCTCAGGCACAAACATCATTTTCATCTCTTTTTCTCTCCAAAGCAATTTCTTCAAATAGGTCTAAATAGACCCTAAATGTTAAGCTGACAGGAAATCTAAAGTTATGGATACTTATAGATAACATGTCATAGTTAACAGTACCTCAAATGATGGGTAGCATGAACATATGTTAAGATAAGCATATTCAAGAGGCCTTCATAAAGTTCCTGGAAAGATTCATATTATCTTTTAACTCTATTTTTTCCACAAACTTTTTGAGGTATCCATGTATTTGGCCCAGAATAATAGTGACCCAAGTATCAGGCAGTTCTGATGCTATTCTAAATGCAGTCATGAAGCCGTTATAGGCCTGTGTCTAATATTGGTAATTGGTCCACCGTGGAGAAGCCAAAGATTGCACAGACCACGTAAGCTATATCGTCCTCTTTTACATGAAGAATGTGGAGTTGTAACACAATAATAAACTGCTGAAATATTTCATAACTACAAATACTCATAACTACAAACACTGATTTACAACCTCTTTTCTGTAAGTGTTGCCATAAATACCATACAGGAAGCTATGCTTTTGACTGTGATCAAACATCAGGAACAAATAGAAAATATTACTTCTCATATGATTTCCTTCAAATAAGCACAACCTTGTTTTCATAAAGTTTCCCCACCTTCATTCAATCCTCTGTGTTCATCCACAGCTTCAAACAATGCAAAGCCTACAGGCTTCACAGTACATACAGTCCTCACTTGAATATTCATTAAGGTTTTACTCAGTATTAATGAAGGCTCTGCCCATGTGGTTGAAGCAAGCAAACTTATACACTCTGGACGGTTTGAAGTTCCTTATGAAACCTGAAGTCTATTGAGTTCGCAAACCTCCTCTGCTCCTTTTTATAATATCACTTCAAAAGTTGCGACACTTACAATACCAAGTTTTAGCCAAAATATAAATTCATGATGAATTCACATATAAGTTCATGAACTAGAAGCAGATGATTGAAACTTTCAGGTGGAGATTTAAACTGAACCATTTCTCTACCTACAGGACTAATGTACAGAACAACAGAGAATTCTGCTGATGCTAACCATGTACCAAAATGTGAAAACAGTGTTTATTTTTAACAAACAGGAGATCAGCAGCCTGTTTGATCTACAGCCATATATGCACTTGATCTTAGCCACTTTTACCTTATTATAATAGTTACTCCATCCGGTATTAAATTATTTCACATCTAATGGAATATACTTTCACTCATGCCAAACAACAATTTCTATAGGCTTTGAATCTACTTTTCCTATGTTGAAGATTTCAAATTAACTTCAGCTAGTTACTGATGATAATTCAAAAGTCTAAAACAAACACAAATGGTGTTATTATTGGCTGATGTTGCTATTGAAATGGGCCCTGCTTTTAAAAAAAATTAGTTGGCAAATTTTTAAATAAGATTCTTCATTTTAAATTGAATCAGCATAAAAAATTCAACCTGGTTTTCTGAATAGTGACAAAGTGCCAAAAGTTCGAGTAGACACATGCACCATTATTCCACAAGGAATGCCTGCATATATGCTGTCCTCTGTTTTGTTTTCATAGTAACAAGAACATTTGTAAGCACATCTCATGTAAAAGGAGCCGGATCAATCAAAAGAGTCTGCTGTTTAATCTTTCAATTAGGTCAAATATATTATTTCCTTGTGTAATAATATACACATAGTAAATTTTTCACATTCCATGTTTAATTGAAAGATAGAAATGTTTTATCTGCTTTAATAGCATTTTACCAAACACCTCCACAAGGATCTGACCAGTTTAAAATCAGTTAAATTTGAAATTTGAAATATCATTATTATACTGCCATTCACAAAATTGTCCCCAAATCAATCTCACATCAATTGACTCAAATATCCTTATACAAATATAAGCAGTCTCTCTAATAAAGTCAATCACATAAAATAGAATCAACAGAAATACAGATGCCAATTAACAAATTTTGTTTTATACCTGACCTGTGCTCAAAGCAAAAATCTCAATTTTCAAAAGATTCACCATTATAATATGTTTTTCTAGATATAAGAAATATACTGCATATTTCAAACCTAGTGGTCAAAAGGAATTATGACACTTGGACGTTGTCATTAAGGGGATGATGGTAAATCCCCTCTAGCTCAAAATAAAAATGCACAGTTGTCATCTGGTACCGTGGCTCCTTAGAATTCCACAGGAATTTTCTCTTAATAATGAAAATGATACCCACTTTAGTCACATTAAGTGCATTTTTGTTTTGATAAACTATTTGGCCTATATTCTAAAAATCAAAGCCAATCTACTCATCACACAATCCACTTGGTTAAAATTTTGCCTTTACAAGATGAAAAAGCAATCAGGTATTTGCAAATTCTAACAAACTATAATATACATGCAAATATTTAAAATAACTTGGTCTGCTCAAGGACAAATATCACCAAATATTACAATATCACTTGGGGAAATGTCTAATAAAGTTAAATGGCCTTTTCTAGGAGGAGAGATCATTATAAATTTAATTAAAATGGATCTTATTAATATTTCAAGTAATTTCTGAGCTTGATTATGCACTACAAAAGAAACAACTGTACTGAAGAGAAAAATCAATAGCCCTTGACTAGGACTCTGGGTATGCTAGAAAAACAGGGCTCTCCTGTGAATTATTGAGGTCTAGCCTTAGGGGGTGAGGGAGAGTACCAATATTTATTTGGAAGTAAAATGAGTTATTTTTAAAATGGCAGAAAAGGAAGGAGAAAAATCAGTTTAAATTTTCCATTATAATGAAAGTACCGGAAACAAACCTTTCTATGTTCATTTTAGGCCTAAATAACTGTGCAGAGAATAAGGGTTTTGCAATGTCAGTTGCACACAGCTTCCTGTGTGAATTCTAAGCCATTACAGGTGTCCTAAGGCCTCCAGTTAAAGCTATTATCAGGAGATTCCTCTGGTCTCCTCCAAACCATTCCCACTGCCCCCACCTGCTCGCACATTATTGCCCGGTCCCCTCCGAGTGTCTTTACTAAGGACCCTCTCTCTTCTCTGCACTCCTGAGGTTAAAGTGACCACTTTCTCTTGGCTGTAGCATGCAAAGGCTTTCCCATTAGAGAGCAATAGTTCCTGCAGTCCTTTTTAGTTAGATGCTTTCCGGTCAGAGAGAAGAGTGAGAAGCCACTTGAAGAAACCCTCCTTCGCCTCCTCCTTTTCCCCACTGGGAGCCGCATCCCTGAAGGACAACACCCAGGGACACTTCCTGACCTTCTGTCCCCTCACTCAATTTGGGCTTGGAGAGTTGGGGTCGCATTTTCCCGTGTCCTCTGCTGCACTGGATGTGTTATGTAAGAGGGACAGAACGCAGGAGGCACATGCGTATAAAGCGCACCGATCCGTATAACAACTGGGGTGGCAGAGCTGATCTGGAGTCCTCCCCCCACCAAATACGACAGACACCACACACGCACATCACCCCCCCCACACACACGCACACGCGCACACACGCACACGCACACACACACACACACAGTGTTTTCCTGTCTCACCCCTACCAGTACCAGACGCACAGAATGGCACGGCGGGGGGTGGGGGTGAAGGGAGGTGAGAGGAGGAGCAGCAGCAGCACATCTGCTTTGATAGCAGCCGGCACAGCCGCCGCGGCAGAGAGCCCCTCGTTAACCCCCTTCCTGTGGCTGCACCACGTCATGGAACATTCCCGGAACGGGCCAACGTTCCACCCACTTCAGGGAACAGACATAAAGGCGCAGACCCAGCTCCCCACGGTGCACAGCCCAAACACACATGTCCCTTCCCGGTCCCTGGCCAGACGCACAGACAAACACGCATGCAAACTGCCCCCACCCGTCTCCAAGCGCTCCGGTCCAGCCGGCGGCAGCCGGAGCCGCTTTGCGGCCGGTGCACCCGCAAGGCGAGGGCGCCTCCGCGTGAACCTTCCATGGAGACAGTCCCCTCCTTCCTCGCTTCCTTCCTTCTCTCCTTCCTTCCTTCCGTGCTCGGGAGGAGAAAGGAGTCACTGAAATGCCCACCGCCGGCGCCTTCGCTGCGCTCGCTCGGCCGCAGGCCGGCGGCCCGGGCCTCGCGCAGCCCGCCCGGCCGCCCGCGCCGCCCCCGGCCCGCGTTGCACGCCGCGGCCCCCTCCCCCGCTACCTGACAACGGGCCGCCGGCGGCCGCCGCAGCCGCAGCGGTGGCCCGGCCGTGCGCGCCGGTGCACGTCCCTCATTAGTAACCAGGCACATTCCTGCCTCCAGCGCTCCCGCGCGGCCCCCTCCCCCCAGTACATTACGCAAAGCAGCCTCCCCTCATCTGCATAGATCCTCGGCCAGGGTATTCCCCGCATTTCCCAACGCGCCCGACCCCCCTCCCGAGGGCTCCCCCATCCCCGCCCCCTCCGACCCTCACCCTCGGGAGACCGCGAAGGGGCTGGGGGCGCGCGCCGCGGAGGGGGATGGAGTTCGGCGGCGGCGATTTCAGTATAAAGTGAAACAAGCTCCTAATGCTGAAGGAGGCAGGAAAAACACGGCACCGAGGCCACTTACCGAGCCCAAGAGGGACCTAGATTCCCGCCGCTCTGCTCTCCCAGTGGCAGGTCCGCCCTCCACGCACCCCAAGACTGCACCCAGCACCCCAAAGTCCAGACGTGGAGGAATATTATTAACGAGCCAGGAGACCCTCCAAGTTGCTCGGGGCTCCGGGGAGCTTCAACGTCCGAGACACAACTTGGCAAATACTTGTGCCACAGTCACCGAAGATGGGTTTGCGGAGACCCTCCTGTGGTGGGGAGACAGCGCTCGGCGGCGCCCCGCTCTCCTCCTCTCCACCCCCTCACCTCCAGCCCGCCTCCCGCCGGCTGCCCGCCTCCGGGCCGCGAGCCCCTCGGGCGGCTGTCAGCTCCCGGCCACCGCCGGGTGACAGGGGCGGGAGGAGGGCGCGACGCGGCGGCCCGAGCCCCAGCCGGCCAGGGGGATCCTCGCAGCCGCGGCGGCCGCTCACCTGGAAAGTCACCGCTGAGGAGGAGGAGGAGGAGGACGGAGAGAAGGAGGAGGGAGAGGAGGAGGGGGAGGAAACCCCCCTGGTGCCCTTGTTCTTGCTGCCGCGGCGGCCGCTCCTCGCCAAGGCTGAGCGTGTCTGGTGGGGGGTGTCTGGTAGCATTTCCTTAAGGACAGAGGGAGGGCGGGAGCGGAGGGAGGGAAGCGATCTCGACCGCCAGCCCAAGCTCCTCTTGTCTTATTTATTTTTCTGACACTGTACGGAGATGGGCCCGGGGCAGGGGCTGCCGGGCTCGGGCGGGAGCCGCGAGGCCCGGGCCGCAGTTGTCTGCGTGCGGGAGCCGCAACGGCCGCCTCCCCTCCCGGGCTGTGGACGCACCGGGTTATTCCTGGCAGCGCCTCCCCGAACAGAAGTTACTAGGAGGAGTGCGCGGCGAGGGCGGGCGCGGGGAGAGGCGGAGGGAGCGAGGGAGGAAGAGGGAGAGACTCAGCCAGAGACGTCATCGGATCCCCCAGCGCGTCCCAGGGAGGGAGGCTGAACCAGAAAAACCAGTCTGGAGCCGGGAGCGAGAGGAGGACGAGCGGCGCGCGGGACGACGGGGGAGGGGGGCGGCCGGGAGGGCAGGGCCGGGCCCCGGCGGGCCGCTCCGGGCGGGAGGATCGCGGCCATGCTCCCGCTCGCTGGGAGCCGGGAACTCCCCCGAGAGCCGGTCCCTACTTGTCATGCAAAAAAAAAAAAAAAAAAAAAAAAAAACTTGGGCGTCTCTAGGAGCCTGAGAATTTCCTTTAAGGATGTGGAAACCTCCTTTGTCCCCACCCCCTCCCCATCTTCCCCATTTCCCATGTCATCGCTCCCTGCCTGCCTGACAAGCGGAATTAGATAATAATTAGTATTGTCCTTAGATTTTGTCCAGGCACCTCCGATCCTTGTCTCTCCCTCGCCCGCGCCTCTATTCACGATTGTATTGTCGCTCAAGAAAAACAAAATCAGACTGTAGCTCCTGGCTGTGTTTTTGGAGCTTTGCAAAGTGTTTTCATAGCACTTTCCGTGCCCCTGCGGACGCGCGAACTTTTCACGCGCTCGAGCGGGCCCACATGCCTTCCCCGGGATCGCTCACCAGGGCGCCCCGGGCGCACCCAGCTCCGGGAACGTGGCCCGCCCTCGCCCGGGTATTCAAATGAGTGTGGGCGGCGGCGCGGGGAGCCCCTGCGGGTTTCCTGGTGGGCCGCGCTGGGCCCTCGGGGCGAGCTGCCACCTCCAGGCTGCGCGCTTCCCTCTCCTCGGAAGGGACCCGAGTGAAATCACACCCAGCCCTGGGAGAGCGGGGCCAGAGGGCGGGGGAATCCCAGGCGAGTGGAGGCCGGGGCTCTGGGCTTCCTCCCCGACCCGGCGACACCCGGGGGACACCGGGGCTCCCTCGGACCGTTACCCTGAGTGTGTGGACTCGTGTGCACCCTCGGGGGAGGTTCCCAAGAGGCCGCAGTGCCCGAGCGTGGCTAGCGGATGCCGGGCCGGGCCGCCCCTCGGAGCGCCTCCTCCGGTCCCCAGCGGGGACCGCGCGCCACCCCTCCCTGGGGCCCGAGCCGCAGCGCCCAGCCCAGTCAAGCTGAGCTCCCCGGACGCTGCGGGCTCCAGCTGCCCTCCCCACCCCACAGCCGCGCCGCCGCCCTGCCCCGGGCGGAGTAAACAAGAGACGCGCAAGATTTGACCTGGCGCGACCCGGCTTTCTGGCCGGGGTTCCCCCTGAGCAGGTGACTCCGTGGGAGGGGTGGAAATTAGTCTCTGGAATTCCGGGCTAAAGACATTAACTGTGGTTCTGCTTTTAAGGCAGGTATTTCACCAACTGCGGCGTGTTTTGCGTCTGGAGTTTCAGATTTCGCGGAAAGGGACCAAATGTCAAGACATATAAAATATTCTCTTCCCTTTTTATTGAAAAGGAATACGTTAAAAAGAAAGGGCAGCCCCTTAATGACTGTGAGAACAGCGCTGCTGGTTTCATTTTTGTTTTGTTTTGTTTTGTTTTGTTCGACCTATAAATCAGTGTATTTTTGAGGTCCCCGTGCAGTGATGGCATTGCGATGAAGGGCGACTCTGAAAAATAAAGCAGTGATACATTTTTTTAGTCGATTTTTTTCCAAAGAAAAATCTGAACAGTTCGGAATAAGTTTCACTGTGTCCTTTCAGGTTGATCTCATTTAAATTCAGGGCCTACTTGAGCTTAAGCAGTTTCTTTCATTGTATAAGTTCTTTAATATTCAGCCTTTCTTGACTTAACTTGAAGCCCTTAATTAAAAAAAAAAAAAAAAAACTCCTCAGATCGTTTTCTTTTAAATGTATGCAGTTGCGTTTTTAAGCATCCATTTAAGACGCAAAATGGGATTTTCGAAATGTTTTTTTTTTTAAATTTTCAAACCCACCTGCTACATACTCCCAGAGCCCATTTTATTTAATTACTTAACAGAGAAGATTAAGCAGTTTCTTTAAGAATCCAATTTCCCTTCAGCACACACAACAGCAGCTGCCCAAGCTCCCAGAAAACCAGGAAAAGTAGGCAGCCTTTGCTTCACCAGAATGAATGTTAATTGAAATCTTAAATGCCTCTTTTTAAACCTAGATTAAATGCTATAATGAGGATATTAAGATATTCAGGTAATTGAATAATTCAGATAATTTGTTTTTTAAAAAAATAAAAGCAAATATACATCAAGTTTGATGATCTGATCCCACCACCAAAGAGGACCCCTGAAAACCGTCCTTAGTCAAACTTTGACTCTATTTAAATGGTTACTTTGTTTAAAAATCAAGATCTAAAGAAGATAGCCTGGACTGAGTTGAAGAGGAAGTAAAAGTATTTGTGAATATGTGTTAACTAGGTGACATCCCCTCTGCTAGGATGAATCACTATCCTTAAGTAAATATATCCATCACCTGTCACTAATGCTGCAAAAGTTGCTTGGAGTTTCTGGGGAGCCACGTAGCTCCAGAGCAAATCAACACAAACCATTCCAGAGGCTGACCTACATGGGACTTGGATAGAAAGCACTGTCTGTTGTGGCTGTCTCTTCCCATCGTCAGTCCCACTGGCTGCTGTTTCGGGGCTTCTCTCTCAGAAGGGCTACCTGGCCTTTCCCCTCCAGTCAAATTTCCCCTACAATACATATTTTACATCTGTATTCCAAATATGCCACCACCCATATTTCATCAATGTCCAGTTACTTACATGCAAGAGCAATATAGTAACAGAAAAACTCTTCTCAGAAAATCTCCAAAGACAAAACTGACGTTGATAGAAAACTGTGCATGCAGCCAGCCCTCCAAAGCTCTGCTGGAAGTGAGGCTGGGTGGGGCAGAGCTGACCCAGCAGGGGCACCCGTGTGCAGCAACAACAACAAAGCAGGAACTTCCTTTTCATCATTTGCTCTTCTTATTACTTCTCGGTTTCAAAGAAAAGGAAATTTTGGTCATCTGGATTATGAGGTATTAAGAAAGGAAAATAATTAATGGCTACATGGCAGTATAGTGTTGTCAGAAAATCACTTTGAACTGAAATCACTTTCATTCAAAAAAATATTTGAGTGCCTGCTACGTACTGAAGATACTGAGGATACACCAGTGAACAAATGAAAGATCCCTGCTTTTGTGGAGCTCCCATTCTGGTGGGAGGAGGGGAGGTGGAGGAGGAACAGGATAGACAATAAACGTAAGAAGTAAATTGTATAGGACTTTGAAAGGTAAAAAGAGTTATGGAAAAAATAAAATAGGGTAAAGGATGTGTGTGGGATGGGGGATGTCATGTTGCTATATCAAATAGGGCGGTCAGGGTAGGACTTACTGAGAAGGAAGACTTCTGCCAGGCTTGAAAGAAAGGATTTAGCCAGGGAGGTATCTGGAGGACAGAGCTTTTCAGGTAGAAGTAACAGCTGAGTTCAAGCTCCAACACTGAAATATTTGTAGACCTCAAGGGAAACAGGGTAGCTAGAGTAGAATGAGACAGCCAGTGAACAGAATGGCCTCCCAGTAAGGACTCCTCTCACTCTGGAAAACACTTGAATGAAAAGCAGGTTTTGGCCTTCTCCATCCAGTCTCTCTGAATCTGAATCTTCGTGGGCCCAGGACTCTGCATTTTTAACAGATGATGCAGTTGATGCATTCTAATGCTCCAGACCTACTGCTATGGAGCATAGAGCCTGATATACCCAGGCAGGAGAACTGGGTACCGGGAGACATTGTACGTAAAGCTTCTAGAACCAGGCACATCCATGTTACTTATCAAGACTCCTTCAATTAAATTCTCAACTCAAATGAGTTTAAGGAAAAAATGGATTTCGTTGAACTCACATAACTAGAAGTCAAAGACTAACTTCCAACTCAGCAAGATCTTGGAACTCAAATGCTGTTATACCAGTTAGGTCTTTCTCATCTCCCAGATCTTATCTCTCTGCTTCCCTTTGCCCTTCAAACAAACATTTTACAGAGTGGTGGCAGCAGTCCCAGATTATCATTTTCCTCGTTTAGCAACCCCAGTGGGAAAAGCCTTCTTGGATAGCTCAGGCAGCCTTACCCGCATCTTTGCACCTGAACCACTGGCTAGGCTTGAGAGGTGGGGTGATCTGATTGGTGATGCCTAGATTCAGAGTCAGGGGTAAAAGTGTCCTCATGACAAAAGCAGTTCCCAAAAGAAAGAAGAGTTGTACAGACCAGGGCTGGGGAGAAAGTATCCACTATATCCCTAAGTTTTTTTGGCCTTGGTTTCGCTATTTCTTTATTTAGGGAGTTGGTCAAGATGATGTGTCTGATTCCTTACGGCTGAAAATTCTATATAAATTCCTGTAATAAATCCTTTCACAAAACTGTGCAATACAAATTAACAGTCATGCCATTCCCTCAGATAAATTTAAAGTACTATAAATAAAACACTAAAAGGGTTACCTGCTATGGGTTTCTGATGAATAAATGAAACACAGCCTTAGGTCTTAGGAAAGAGAAATTACTTAGAACTCCCTTTCTGATGCATCTCCCACTTCCTACTGGTCTGTTCTAATTGGTATATGGAGAAGTATGAGCAATGTAATGATTTGTGTGATGTGAAGATTACTTAGGTCTCCAAAACTTAGTTGAAGAAAAAAATTGGAGGGAAAATCTGCCTGTCTGTTGCGTTGTTAATAGAATGCAAGTCCAACCATCCTAATGTAGACCAGTCTCTTTATCCCACAATAATATCCATTGATCAGAGAGCTGGGAAAAGGGTAGGAATCAAGCACCAATCAACCACACTGTGATTCAAGGTGACATCTGCTAGGATTGAAGGATAAAGTGCTTATCCTCATGGCTTTTACAAGGCAGGCAGAGCTCATAGACATCCAGCTAACCACATTTCACCCCGTACTCCACAGTTCCTCTAAATATATTCCAGAAACCACATGTAGCAACATCTCTTGAAATGTTTAATTAAAAATCTGGGCTGCTTCCTAGATTTATAAAATTAGAATCCTCAAGATCAGACCCTGGAAAACTCTATGGTGAATAAGATCCCCAGATGACTCCTATTCTCATTAAAGTTTGAGAACCATCTCTACACTGTGCACTTTAGATTGAATTGGGTCTGCTGGCTTCCTGAGTGCCCATTTCTTCTCTCTTTGTCACATTCCTCAGGTTTCACGTGATCCTTTATGACAAGTTAGTCCCTTTTTCTCCTTCAAAGATATTTTTATGGCTCTTATTTTAACCAGATTTCATCTGTGCAAAAATATGTTAGGGAAAAAAAGGTCCCAGTGAATGATCCAGCTCTGGGGATGGGAAGGGTAGAGAGGGGATGAAAGCATGCTGGAGAACAGAATATAGGGGTGCATAGAGGAGGGAAGGGTGAGGGAGAAGTAGTGGATGAACAGGAAGCAAACAAACTGATGATTTTCAACCCTGTCCACAATTTATGGGAGGATACTGCAAGTTTCAGCAGTCCAGGCTGCTAGTGAAACTAGCTTATCACATTCTAGAGAGCACCCAAAGGATGCCCACATCAGGTCTTTATTCTGAGGAAGGCTAGTTCACTGATGTCTCACAGATAACCTTCTTAAAGACTAAAAAACAAAAATCATATTTAGAACCAGTTAGGAGGAATATGACTCTGTCCAAGATTACTAATGTCTGAATTTCTCCCCTAGATAAAGGGAAATGTAGGCTCAATATCAACAATTTAAGAGCATCACATTAACTATACACACTCCCATCGTACTCTCTTCCATCACCCTCCCCCCACTCCAAACCTGGTTATAGCTGAAATTCCTCCACTAAACATTTACTGCTTGGGGTTAAAGCTTTGATCTGTAGAACTCTTCCCTTGCAAGTGAAATATGAGCAGCAAGCTCTTAGTATCCCAAGCTCTTCATTAGTCATTAACTTCTTGTGAGAGATTAATTTATTAGATTGCCTTTCCAGAGTGACAGCCAGCTTAGAACTCAAACTGACTTTTCCTGACAAAGCATAGGGACAATGTAAAGAGGTGGGGAGGGGGGTGAGACAGAGAGGTCCAAAGCTTAGACCAGACTGACATGGGTACACTAGGGGACTAGGAATAGGACACAAATTGAAGGGGAAAGGATGTGGAAAGATGAAGCAAGAGAGAGGCAAACACAAAAGCAACATCTTTGGCCACAGAGGATGCCTGTGGAGAGCTCAGTCATGAGGATCCAAGTTTTTTAGGCAGAAGGATGGTGCCTGCTATGCGTTGCATGTTTGTTCTCTCCAAAGCTCATGATAGAACTTAATCCCCAATATGGTATTTGAAAGGCAGGGCCTTTAAAAGGTCATTGGATCTTGAGAATTATGCTCTCATGAATGGATTAATCTATTTTTGGAGTAATAGGTTAAGTGTTTAATGGGTTAGCACAGATGCGGACTGGTGGCTTTATAAGAAGAGCACAACAAAACTCTTACCCCCTTGCCATGTGACACTCTGAGTCACCACAGGACTCTGTAGAGACTTCTCACCAAGAAGGCCCTCACCAGATATGCCCCCTGGACCTTGGACTTCCCAGCCTTCACAACTATAAGAAATAAACTTCTTTTCTTTATACATTACCCAGTTTCAAGTATTCTGTTATAAGCAACAGGAAACTGACTAATATAGTGGATGACTCCGACAGCCCCAAGTACAAGTCCCAGCTTTGACCCCAAACTAGTGGGACACTTGGGTTCCCTCTCTGAGCCTCCACTTCCTCATCCAAACAACAAAGGGGTTCCCTTCCAACCCTAAGATTCTGAAATCTGAACTCCTGACAATCTAGTGGGGACAGAAAAAGGGAACAGGAAGAGAGGAGAGCATAAAGGAGAAAAATAGGTCGGAGATTTTTCAAGGAACTTCAAATTCCTCCCAAGCTCTTGTAGTGGTTTCTTAGGGCAAAGCATCAGTTTCCAATTTTAAAGAAATGGGTATCTGTGGGAGGGTGGATAAGTAAGTAGTGGTAAGGATCAGAAAATAGAGATTTTACTTTAAACCTAGGCCATATAAATTTCATATACTGTATGCTCAGAAACAAGAAGAGTTTTTTCTCATTATCAGACTTGAAATATTCTGGGAAAACACATGTTTTTCTCGAATCTAATGAAGACTTTTATTGGTACAAGTACTTATCATTACGCTTGTGCAGTGATTCAAGCCCTTAGCTAAAAAATTCATGTAAAATAAGATAAGCATTAGAAGCATTACATCAAAAAAGAGGTTGTGCTAGTAGAGAATATTATCTCAGACCCAGAGGAGAACGCTCTCAGCGAGGAAAGAGATACTGAAAGTATGCACATGCAAAGAGGGGTGAATACTCTGAGTTTTAAAGTTAGTATGTTACTCCTGCCTTCTTGCTTTTCCTGGGCTCTTTGTATAAGCCACCATACTGTCACTGAAATGTATGAGATTCTCTTGGCTAACTAAAGTTTTAGATAATAACACAGGTGGAGTCATGGTTAAAATAACAATATGTGGCCTTGGGGAGGTAACCGTTCTGTTGTTAATCTTACATCTGCCCTTCAAGGCAATGATTGTTTTCCAACAATCAAAGATTTTTGCCAGGCATTTAGGGATACCTGACCCAAACACCCATGGTATAAAGCTCACCAAATGTCATGTGTACACATCAGCCCTTGATGGACTGACAAACAGTTCCTATTTTCCTAAATTTAGGTATCCAAGGTAAACAAATCATAAGTTGAAAGATGAAGATGGAGAATATTTTTAACTCTCCAGAAGGCTCCCTTGTACCCCTTCCCAGTTTATACACATCTGAGGTAATCAGTATTTTAACTTCTAGCTCCATATACTGGTTTTTGAGTAAAGACATGTATATATGTATGTATTTTTAAAATAATGTGTTGAGGGTGAGGGGAAGATGGTGGATTAATGGGTACAGAGTTATGCTATCTATCCTAGGTAAATCAATATACAGTATATGCATGTATTAAAACAAAACACTGTACCCCACAAGTATGTACAAAAATGCTTTAAAAAATAACATATTGAGTGTCCTGTTTGGTGGCTAGAGATATAGGTGTGAACAGGCAGATGAGGGCTCTATGGGGCTCACATTCTAGTTGGGAAACCAACAGCAAATGAATTAATAAGACAACTTCAAATCATGAAAAAAAGGCAAGGAGAATAAAACAAGGTCATTACTAGACAATGGGAAGCATAGAGTAATATTGCATGATGATTGGGGTATCTGACAGAGTTGACATTTGGGCTGAAAACTGACCAATGAAGAGCAGGGAAAGAGAGCCCCCCAAAGAGGGAACCGAAAGTGCAAAGGCCCTAAGACGAGAAGCGTCTCAGTGCCATGAGGAACTGAAAGACCAGTGTGGTTGGACATGGGAGGTGAGGAGCCAGAAGGAGAAAGTCCTAAGAGGTGATGTAAGAGAGGCAACCAGGAGCTGCAGGAAACTGCCTTTATGGGTGCTATGGGTTAAATGTATCCCCCCAAAAGTCATGTATTGGAAACTTGATCTCCACCATAACAGTGTTAAGAGGGTGGAAAAATCCAATTATGGTATTTGAAAGGTGGGGCCTTTAAGAGGTGATTAAATTATGAGGACTGTGCCTGTGTGAACGAATGGACCCATTCATGGATAATGGATGTGGCTCTGATGGCTATATAAGGAGGGCAAGTGAGAAGGTTAGCTTTCTTGCTCAGCCCATTTTTACCATGTGTGATACCCTGCATTGCTGTAGAGAGTTCTTACCAGGAACAAGGCCCTCACCTGATGTGCCCCCTGGATAATGGAGTCCTCAGCCTCCAAAACTGTAAGAAACAGATTTCATTTATTTACCAATTACCCAGTTTCAGGTATTCTGTTATAAGAAACAGAAACAGACTAATACAATGGGCTAGTTTGATTTTGAAGAAGGGGGTAGACATTAGGGATATAAAATATGTATCTGATATATTCTATTAATTTTTTTTTTGCAGAAACAACCTTCTGTAAATAAGTAGTGGCTGTATGACTTGCAATTCAGTGGCAGGTCAGCAAGGAAAGAATTTCAAAGCAGAGGACTTTCTTTTTTTTTTTTTTGTCTTTTTCGTGACCGGTACTCAGCCAGTGAGTGCATCGGCCATTCCCATATAGCATCCGAACCCGTGGCGGGAGCATCGCTGCGCTCCCAGCGCCACACTCTCCCGAGTGCGCCACGGGCTCGGCCCTCAAAGCAGAGGACTTTCTGAAAGCATAATTATACATATTGAATATAACAAAAGGAAAATAGTTTTTAAGGTAGCAAATCCTAAAGAGAATTTGGATAATGTAAATGCTATTCTTCACATTTTTCTGTGGCTAATTAGAGAGAGCTAGGAAACACACAATGCTGCCCACAGCCCTGCCAACCCATTATGGGCACTTCTAATTTCAGATAAATAAAGCCCTTGGTTACCACCCCCAGCTTGTCTCAGAACATCCATTGTATTATCAGAGTAGATGAGTAAAAATAATAGCCTTCTGAATATCTATAAAGGGTACCTTTCTCTTATTAGTAGATACTTAGAAGTTGAAGTTACATCTACATGTTAATGAAGCAACTCCCAAATTTACTTTGCTCTTAAAAATCAATTTTTCAATTTTTACCCTTTACACAGAAAATGTAATATTTGGTTGGATGACTTAGAGGACTAACATCTTCATGTGTATGTAACTAGGAAAAATTAATGATTATATAAAATCTCAGGTATATATATATATATGTATATATATATATATACCTATATCTTCTTTTTAGCAAATATCATGAGTGCATTTCTCATTTTAAAAAACATTTCTAGTCATATATGTTGATTCAAACATATATATATATATATATATATATATACCCTAAAGATATACTAAAAACAGTAGCCAACTGGCACCTTTAATACTCCTTATTAAATAAAAGTATGACTAAAAAAATAAATAAATATGCATTATAGAAAATGTTAAGTCTTGTGGCCAGGGTAAAATGTGAAGGGAAAATACATCAAGACAACTGCATTTGAGTTTGTCTCCAACAAGAGACTACATCGGTAGGTTTATTGCATTTAAAAATATATAACAGCAATGTTTTCAAAATGTCCTCCAAAAAACCTGAAAGAAAGCAGAAATGAAGAAAACGTATGTGATTTTAAATATCAGGATATCTGGAAGCATAAAGTTATTTGGTTAAATATTTCCATTATCATCCTGATTTAATTTTATGTTGAACAGGCTGCAAAGTTTGGGTGCTCCAGAACTTAGAAAAAGGATTGCCACACATTTTGTCTTATTTCTTAATCGTTCCAGGATTCCATGAATTGCTTTCTTTGACATGAGATCTAACAAAGCCACAGATTAAAATGCAGCTGTGTATAACATAAGTAGGAGGCCACCCAGTGCAGAAGAAAGCCCTGAAGGGAGACATGGTCCTATTCAAGAGGCAGTCTGCTGAGACTGCTATGACACTGACAGTCCAAGGTTCAAATCCCAACACAACAAAATCCAACCTGACAGTGATTTGCCAAAGTACCTTAAGATCTCTAAGAGCCTCATCTTCCTGCAAAATTGGGACAATAATATTTTTTTCATAGTGGTATTGTAAGGGTTAAATGGCATACGTTAAACACTTAATATAGGCTGGTTGTTTATATAAATATTCGTGGTCAGCTACTAACTTTTTATGTAACTCTGAATGAGGGATTAATTTCTGGGCCTAAGTTTCCTCATCTATAAATTGAGAGTTGAACAACGCGAGACCTAAGTTTCCTTCCAGCTCCAACATTCTATAATTCTTACTATGTCAGCTCAGTTTTGTCATCTTTATAAGGGGCATAATAAAAGCTCCTATCTCATAGAATTTTTGAGAGGATAAAATGAATTAAAATAAGTAGAAATTCTTAGAACAGTGCTTGGCACGTAGGAAGTGCTTACTACGTATTAACCGTGCTGATGATGCTGATGATGAAGATAATGATAACACCACTTGTAAATAGTGTGGTAGCTATGGAACATTCAGTATAAGATTATGTTTTCTCTTCTTTCCTGGGTCAATGTCAGAGCTACCAAGATTTTACCTCTTAAAAGTTTTTTAAGACCAAATTCATTTTTCGGTAAGAAATGTGTAAAGATTTTCCAGTATAGATACCTTTGTCTGTTAATATTTATTTTTCCTTTTAGTATCAGTGTCTTAAGAAATTAATTGACTAATTTATGGCCAGTTTCTCTTTTTGTAAGCCTGGATCTATGTTCACTTTTATTCTAAAGAAGTATAGCTCCCAAATCCCACACATGTTGTCAAAGCTCACTAAATTTACCTGGAGAGTTTCCTGTGGTCTCCTGTTTCAAATCATTTTAAATAATACATAATTCCATCATGTAGCTCCAACATGCTAATATTTAATTGGCACATGAAGAAAAGTTTTGATTCACTTGGAACTGCAATTTGTGTAGGTCATTTCTTAGCTCTCCCTAAGCTTTTAGTGAATGTGAACTGCAACACACACATAAGCTAGCCAAGCCCAATGAACCAGTGATTGCATTATAAATAGCAACCAAATTTATACTTCAGATGTTAACTGGTTTGTCCTGATTTAATAATGAATTACATCATTTGACAAATGAGAAAAGACTTTCACCTTTGGCTTTCTAATCCAAACTTCTAATAGTTGAAATGTATTATTACCATCTGGTATCTGGCCTCTGAAATGCCCTGGTGATATCTGCCTCGTTTCAAGTAGTCAGGGCTCGTATGCCAAGAAAGCACTCTCCTAAGTACCTTGATTGGCAGGCACAGCAAGAAGGCTAAGAACCAAATGAACCGTGGAGATAGAGCCCCAGTGCTGTGGCAGTTCCCTCTAGTTCAAGGCAGACTTATTTTGTTAGTTCATGCTGCAAAGAAATTGTCACAATCAGAATTGGGGTTTTTTTGCATCTCCATCCTGAAGGATGCAATCCCTACACTTTTCAAGAATGTTTGGATCTCTTTTAAATTATTTCACACCCTTTACAAGATGGCAATAATTTTAGCACCTCTTATCCCCAGGTGAAATAATTTGAGAATGAAGCTGAGAGTGATGTATAGGCCTGGCGTATTAACTCAGTGAAGCAACATGAATCTGGTGGTTTTTTATTTTTCCTCATATTGTGCTAGGTTCTAGAAAGAGGCAACATAAGTCTTATTGCTTTCAAAAAACTTACAGTATGGTAGGGAGAACAGGGTGAACATAAAACAATAGCCAATAACATAGATGATGGTTAAAAAGCAGGAGCTAAACAGAGTGTTGTAGATTGTAAGTGCAATCAGGTTTTTTGGTAGGTTTTATGGACTGAATATTGGTGTCCCCCCAAATTCATATGTTGAAATCTAATCCCCAAGGTGATGGTGATGGTAGAAGGAGGTGTGGCTTTTAGGAGGTAATTAGGCATGAGTGTGGAGACTCATGAATGAATGGGATTAGTGCCCTTATAAGAGGAGGCCAGAGACTTGGTTCTGTCTCTTCTCCATGGGGGGACACAACAAGAAGCTGGCTGTCTGCAACCCAGAAGAAGGCCCTCACCAGAATGCACCCATGCTGGCACCCTAATTTGGACTTACAGCCTTCAGAACTGTGAGAAATACATTTCTGTCATTTATAAGCCACCTAGTCTCTGGTATTTTGTTATAGTAGCCTGAACTATGACAATAGGTATGAAAGAAAATTTTAAAGGATAAAATTTAGGAAAACAAATAGAGATGAAATGCAAATAACAAGATAGAGAGTGACTTTAGAGTAAGAAAGTATCTGTGACTTGATAGATTTGAATAGTTTAGATGCCAAATCTGGGCAAACCAGGAGTTACCAATAAAAATGGCTGTTTCATTAGTGGGTACACCCAAAAGACAGCTGAGATTAAGTCTGTGTTTGTCAGTGGGGAGGCTGAGAGTGGGAGAAGGTAAATAACCTGCCCATGATCACGTAGCCAGCAAGTAAGAGAGCAGGGATCCAAGTCCAAGTGGAAGGGCTCTACAGCCATTCTCCAGACTCCGAACAGCTTCACTTAGTAACCATTTCCCCCTCTGTGGACTCTACTAAGGTGACCATATACTTGAGAGTGAAAGAGGAAACTGTAAATATGATGGTACTTCAAAAAGTTCATGGCAAATAGTATTAAAAGATAATACAAATGTTTCCATAAACTTTTTGAAGACCTGTCGTTTGTCTGGACAATTGGCATGAGCCAAGATGGTCCAGGGCCAGCTGGAATGTATGGTCATCTTCTCTCTACATATCTCCATTTTCAGCCATCTACAAGACACCCAATGCTTTATTTGAGAAGCTTTGGGCCAAGTTCTTGGAGTAAATTGACTAAAGTCTTCATTCCAGAAAGACCTTCCATTTAAAAAGAGCCCACAAAAAAAACAGGTCCAATTAAATGAATCACTAACAGTGGAATTTCAAGGTAGTCAGATACCAGATAATAAAATCTATTTTAAAAAACCATTATTTTCCTGGTTCCTGTTGAATTCCACCTGTCATACAAGATGCATCCAGCTCGATGTTTACACATTACTGATCAGCTACATAGGGGTACAGATGGGTTAAGAGCCAAACACTCTAAATTCATAAGGCAGAAATAAAAGAGGTGTTCTGTCCAAGATGTTCAGCACTACTTGGACTTTTATTAGAATTTCATGTCCAGTTCAGAACTTATCAACTTAATAAAAATATAGAAAATTTGGAGAACACTCAGAAGCAACTGAAAACTAAAGCAAAATTATAAGTATGTTCAAATGTTTAAAGCTATCAAAATGCAATATGTTTCAATAAAAAGATATATGTTCTCAACTCACACAAATTCACAAATATCTAATAGACACAGATACAGGAACAGCATATCAAATGCCTTTATGCTATTTGTATAAAATCTAAAGTTAAGACTCATTTCCATCCTGAATATGTGTGATATGTGAAACTATCTTCTACATGCTTTGTTTTATTTTCTATTTTTGGTCATTTTAAATTCCATTTATATATTTTTTTTAGAAGTCTACAAACAAAATTAATGGAAAAAAGCAAAGAAGCAAGGGGATAAAATGAATACTAGGAGAGGAAATGCAAACAAGGAAAAATATCAACACATAGAAACCTGTAAAAATAACTCAAGCCAGGCTCAGAGAACCAGCATCCCTGACAGCAAATGTGAAATATTAGAATGGGTTGCTAAGGAAGGTTAGGGAATCTCCCTTTCCCAGAAGTCTTTAAAAATAGGATCACATCTGTTTAGATGGGATAATGGTGGTACTGCCTAACTAGGAAGCTTGTTAAGCAAACCTACAGTCTGAAAATTCTACCATTTCTATTTCTGATTGTAAAAAGGAACAAATAACTTCAGTTCACCTAGCAAACTGGGACTAACAATGACTTATAATTTTAATCATATTATAAAACTATTTTCATAGTTATTTACAATACAAAGCTAGGTAATTAAGTTCTTCAGGATATTCTTGAATTTGCAGCAAAGGCTCAAACCTTACTTACCCATTTGTAATGCTTCCCTAAAATATTATGAAACCAGAAAGGTACTAAGTTTGTGTCCTTATAAGAAAGTTATAGATAAAGCAATGTACAGAATCCTATTTTTAATTTTTAATTTTAACTGAGTAGTACCTGTATCTGTGGGGTGGAGGTTACATGATAGCTGGGTTGGATAAACCTTATTAAAAATTGGAGTCTGCCATACCAGTATCCCAAAAGATAAAAGGATATTTGCTCCCTGGAGGGAATTTAGACTGTGATCCAGATGTATCTGTACTGCTCCCACCGTCACCAACATTTTGCTTTTTATTATACTATCAGACTGTTTGACCCACTTCATTTAATTGCACATATATTTGTTAAGCTCCTACTTCTTGTCAGGCACGGAGAGAAAAAGGTCAGAGCCCCTGCCCCTGAGGAACACACAATCTTAAAAAAGGTGGGGTCTTACGTTAATATAATTTTGGAGATGCATTTTAAGAAAAAGAATAAAAAATTACAAATACAAAATTAAGAATGAAAGTGAATGTTTATTGCCCAGAGAAAAGTAATCACAATAAATTTTAAAAGTTTTAAAATTATGACAAATACCAGAAACATCACAAAATCTAGAAAAGAAACTATATTTTTGTATTAACTAACTGCTTGATCCACATTTATAGTTCTATTTGTTCCACATTGTGACTGTATATTGTTGACTACATGACATGAATTTTGTTATATCATTTCCTATTGAGAGAAAAGAATGATAATCTCCTCTAGTAGATTGATCAAAATTTGTTTTCTTTCTGGTTTGCAACTTATTCACAATTACAAATAAATTTTCAGAACGGTCAGGTACAGAAAAACCTCAATCAAGTTTCTTTCATATATGAGCTGTAAAATCTGTAAGATTTCAGGGCACTGCAAATTTTCCTGCTTGTGAATGATTTTAAATACTCCTTCAATTAATGATGTTCATTAACCAGTTTATCATTGGCATCCTTGTTGTAACAGTATATTGTGAGTTTTATTTTATCTCTGTCAATTTCAGTATTGTGTATAAAATTTGAAAGGAATTTAAATATCTTTCCAAGGAGTTTATGTGATTCATTCTCTTCATTGATTGGATTATCAAAGAATAAAGAGCCTGTTCTGTACTTTTCTCTTTCTCTTGATCAATTACTGCTCTTTGTATTATCTGAAAAATATTTCCATTACAATCTACTTCTTAATATCAAAATAATTTATATTGATTTTATAACACTATTTTCTCTCTCATTCTATCCATTTTCATCTGGAGTTTCTCTCAGTTCTTTAATAAATTAATTCATTGGTGACAAAAGATTTACTCTTTATATGTCCAAATCAGGAGTCATTGATTTTTTAGGGCTTTTTTTAATTGAAAAGTTCCAAAACATCTATTCAAATTGCAGCTAAAATGAAGTACATGTGCCTTATTTACTTTTTTGAATAACCTTTTCACGTCTTGTTTGTGTTTCTTTTCTATGCCTCTGAAAATATACTTTAAAGTCATTAAATCACACTGTACAATGTTTCAACACTTGAATAGCTTTAGTGTGGGAAAACCAAACCATGTTGTTACCTTTAGACTCTTGAAAGAAATATTCTTGTTGGCATTTTTTAAAACTGAGGTATAGTTACCATTAAACAAAATGCACATCTTAGTGTTCAGCTTGGTCAGTTTTTGAATTAACTCATGTAATCATCAAATAAAACAAGATAGAGAACATTTACACCACCCAGAAATTTCCTTTTATCTCTTTCCTATCTATACTCCCTTTCTCATCCAACCCCACGTCCAGAGGGGTGATTTTCTGATTTCTATCACCATAGTACATTTTGCCTGTATTATGTATATTATATGACTTTATATAATGGACTCATACGGTGTGTAATCCTTTGTCTCTGTCTTATTTTGCTGAGCATGATTTTGAGGATCAGCCATGTTGTTGCCTGTATTGGTAGTTTGTTTTATTTTACTACAGAGTATTATTTTGTTATATAAATATACCAAAATTTTGTTATTCGTTCTCCTACTGATGGACATTTGGGTTCTTTTCAGTTGGGTCTATTATGAATAAGTCTGCTTTGAACATTCTTGTATAAGTCTTTGGACATGTGTTTTTATTTCTCTTGGGTCAATACCTGAGAATAGAATTCCTTGGTTATAGGGTAGATGTATGTTTAACCTTATTAGAAACATGGCATCAGTATTTTTAAAACTCCATCAAGAAGAAAAAGACACACACAAAAAAAGTCATGTAATTGTTGCACAATACTGAAGTGGCCAATGAATTGGGGTCCTGAAAAGTCAGCTCTTCCTCCACCTGTACTGTCCATCCAAGGCTTCTCACCCACCATCATTCTTTGATGCAGCCATGGTGAATGACTAGCTGTTCCTTGGGTGTATGACTCAGGCTCTTCCCTGTGAGGTTCTTTCTCTTGCTGGATGCTCTTCTCTTTCCTTTATCTGCCCTATCCTTCCTTAAAGACTCAACTTAGTCATTTTCACCTCTGGGAAGCCTTCATACCACTCTTCCCCAACCCCCCTCCCCACCATTACCACAACCTATACTGATTTAAGTGGCCCTCCTCTGTGCTTCCATAGAAATCTGTGTTTTCCCTTATGATTGCTTGGTCATTTGTCTGTCTCCACCACTGGACTATACATTCCCCAGGTGTGGAGTCCTGATCACAGGGAGACCCTAATGCCTAGCAGAGTTTTTGACCCAGAGAAGGTGCTCAACAAATATCAGTTGAACTAATGAATGAATACTCAAGCAGGTTTGATGTTGTTATTGTTGGAGTTGGAGGAAGTTTATTTATACTTTGCTATATTCAAGTAGAAACAGGAGGTGGGCTGGAGGTGTGGTTATGGAAACTCCCCTTACTTTCAGTCACATTGTATATAGGTAAAAATTGAATGCTTGGGATTTGATGCAAATACCTGGGGAAAGGTGTCATTTTTGAAATTAATTGAGAGAGAATAAGAGAAGAGGGCCAAATTGCGGTGGATTGTGGGTAAATGGGAAGAGAGGGGAGAACAGCAAACTGCATAGACAGCTAATTCAAGAAGCTTGCTGCTGAGATTCCAAGCAGAGCAGTTAAGATAATATCCTAACAGACAGATGAGGTTGAATAATGTGTTTCTTTCACTTTTATTTTTGTTATTTCAAGAAAGATAGACAATCAAGACTATTTTCAAATTGAGAGACAGAATCATTAGAGAGAGGATATTATGTGTTAGATATGAGAGGATATAAATGAGACAAGTTTAGTTTGTATAAAGTTTTTGCTGAAGTCTCACTCCATTAAGTCATAATTTAGGTTTGGTATTTTTTTCATTGTGAGTAACTAGGGACTGCCTGACACCATATTTACATTTCAAGGCATTGATGAGGATTGGGAGTTGAAACTATTTAGGTGGCCCAAAGCAGAAGCCTTTATTCGTAAAGAGTAGAACTCAATGAAAGCTGGATGAGAGGTTTGGATATCCACCAGAAACTTCATGTGTTTTTTTTTTTTTTCTAATCCTTGTATTAGTAGATAGTACTAAGATCTAATAGTACTAAAATAAACCATTTCATAATGGATAGTAACATTTTGGAGCTGGAAATAAGCTTAAAGACCATCTTGTTCAGCATCTCCAAGGCTTTATTTTTTGGTCAGGACACAGCTTGGTCATCATCTCTTCTGAGAATCATTCCTCAGGATGTGAATAAATACACCTTAAAAAAAGTCACAGGCAACTCATATCCATCCATCTCTTGGAGATTTCATAATGCTTATTATTAAATGTGCATGTTAAAGCCTCTGAGAAGTTCTGCAGTAAGTAAACTAATTTAATTTTGATTCACAAAATAGTATTAAATCTTATTTGTTTTTTTTTTTTTTTTTTTTTTTTTTTTTTTTTTTTTTTGTCGTTTTTTCGTGACCGGCACTCAGCCAGTGAGTGCACTGGTCAGTCCTATATAGGATCCGAACCCGCGGCGGGAGCGTTGCTGCGCTCCCAGCGCAGCACTCTACCAAGTGCGCCACGGGCTCGGCCCAGTATTAAATCTTATTTGGACTTGGAAACCATCGTACTCTTATTCCGTGGATACCTATATGCATCTCACAGAGCCTACTTTGAGAATCACTAATCTACCAATCTACTAATCCTTACATTCAGACAGAGTTTCATGCAATGTTTTTAATCTCCTTGTTTTAGCCATCTAAACTTAGTAGCTGAAAACAATTTTATTATCTTGGTTGACAGGGATCATCTGGGCAATTCTTCTGTTCCATGTAATGCTGTCTATGTCTGCAATTATCTGTGGCTTGGCTGATGTCTTGACAGAAATGGCTGGAAGGCTGAGTTTAGCTTTGGATGCTAGTGTAGCTAGGCTTCTCTCTCTCCATCTAGTCTCAGGGCCTGTAGTGCTTCACCTGTGTTCACCACATGACCTCTCCCTATAGTATCTTTATACTGTAAGCAGAAAACTTACATAGTGGCTTAGGACACCCAAAAGTGCAAAATCAGAAGCTTCTGAGAACTTTTTAAAGTTTTAGACCTGCCCCTCTCTGAGTGAGGGTGTTCTCTAACTGTAGAAACAAGCCCAATTCATAAGCTAGCAGGCCAAAAGTGTCTGGATGCTAAGACCTCCACGACCACTGAGAGATGAGAGCTGCGAAATAATATCCCAGCTTTCTTGTCCCTTGCTGAAACCTGAGATGTGACTTAGACAGGCTTTCAGAGGGTCCCCAACAGAATTAAGCTCCAGTTGCCCACTCATTACATGTCTTTTATTTGCATTTCTACCTTGCTTTTCTCACCTTACTTTTCTCACCTCCCCACTCCCTCTCTGCACTTCCTGGAACGACTTGCACTCAAATTCTTATCTCAGGGTCTGCTTTTGGGAGAACCTATTCTAAGACATTTTGTAGACAAGAATGGCTCTAGAAGTTAGAACTTCAGGATGAAACTCTAGAACTAAATAATAGAACTGAACTCCCTCTGATACCAGAAGACTCCAAATGTCATTTTAGCTCCCCAGTTAGACTGGAGACAAACAGAGGAGAGGTGATAAGTGGAATCTTAGACCAAATCCGTCTCACAGTGAGTCCACAGACTCAACCTGTTTATATTATCCCAGTCTCTGAGTCTATAACCAAGATGGGTATACTTAGCTGCTGTCAGAACCCTCCTACTGGTTCCCTGACCTGCGGGATAAGTAATAGCATAGTAGGAAAGGCCAAGTGGAATTCCCTGGAACTGCTGCCTTCCACCAGCAAAACTAGCAAATTGGAAGCAACACCACATCCTGGATGATAAGCAGATATTAACAGCACTTCCAAAGATGCACAGGTAATGCATCTTCTCCCTATTTAACTAACTCATCATATGGTTTCCACAAAAAAACAAATGGAGGTGGAGCTTGGTGGATTATAGTGGATTAGTGTACATGTAACCAAGTGATAATTTCAGTCACAACTGCTGTGCTGTGTGTGACATCTTTCCTAAAACAAATTGATGCAACTACTGACACTTGATAGGTTACTGACTTGGCAAATGCCTTTTAAATCTCCATCAAGAAGGATGATCCGTAGCAGGTCACATTCACCCGGAGTGGTGGCCACACATTTATTTTTCTCGATTTTATTTTTTAGCTTTCCTTTTTTTCTAGTTTCACTTTCTCAGTCTCTCCACTCTTGTAATCACCTCCCAAATACACAATTTGCACCTAAATCCTTATTTCAGGGTTTGCTTGAGGGGGAATCCAAACTTAAAATAGTAATTAATTACCTCAGTGAAATCTATTGGTGGATATAAATATATCATCAATTCCCACACATCTAAATAAATTAAACCCATCAAACTTTCTAATTGGATTTTTTAAAAATTCCAGCTATGTGGTTTTTATAAGAGATGTACCTAAAGTACAAGACACGGTATGTCAGCCGGCTTTTGCTTTATAGCAGATATGTAATCTCAGTGGCGTGAAATAATAATAATTTCTTGTTCATGCATCTTTGGGTCAATTTGGGTACAGATGATTTTGTCTATCTGGGCTTTGCTCCAACAGGTAGCTTAAGCCTGAGTCTGCTCTAAATATCTCTTATCTCTCTTGGACCAGTAGCTATCCAAGGCAGGTTCTTATGGCAAATTTAGGAACACAAGAAAACATGTGCAACATTTCAAGCATGTTTAAAGCCACTGTCTGCATCATCCCTACCAACACTCTTTTGGCTAAAGCAAGTCACATGACAAGGAGTCACAAGATATAGGAAAGGGAGAAAAATTGGGAATAACAATGAAATCTACCACACTGTCTAAAATATTAGGATGGAATAAAATGAGGCATATGGTAAACAAAAGAAAGCTTGTGTGGCTGTATTAATGTCAGATAAAATAGATTTTATGACAAAAAGCACTATTAGAGTCAGAGAGAATGTATATCTATTTGTATCTATCTATCTATCACTAAGAAAGATAGATAACAATTCTAAACATAATGCACCTAAAAGCCTCAAAATGTATAAAAGGAGTAAATAAAACTCCACCATCATAGTGAGAGATTTCATCAAACTGTTCCCACTTTTTCAAGTATCAATCCAACAATTCTAAGCAAGGACATAGAAGGTCTCAACAACACTATTAAGAAACTTGACCTAGTCGACATATATAGAATTCTGCATTCAACAGTCAGATAATATACATTCTTCTCAAGTACACACAGAACACTTATAAACATTGATCATGTGTTTAGACAAAAAGCATTCCTCAAAAAATTTCTAAGAATAGGTATATTACAGTCCACATTATCTGACCACAACTCAATTGAGTTAAAAGATAATAAGAAAACGATGAATTCTCCATATAAATAAAACTTAAAAACATGCTTGTAAGTGACTCATGAGGCAAAGAAATCATAATGGACATTTTTAAATGAGTGATAATGAAAACACTATATATCAAAACTTGTGAGATCCAGCCAGAGCTAAGACTCAGCAACTCACTCTTACGTAAAGACCAAAAAGGAACTCTTGCACATGTGCACTGGGATGCATGTAAGGATGTTTATTGCAATACTGTTAAAAAATAGCAAACACCTAGGAACAACCTAAATGTCCAATGTCAGGAGAATGTGTAAATAAACTGGTATCTTTCAAACAGTAGAATATTATACAGCATTCACAATAAATGACCTTCAACTTCACACTGCAATACGAATGAATATTAGCAATATAGAAAGTTTAAAAAATTAAATAAATAAATTATAGCTAGCTAGCTAGACAGATAAAATAAGTTCCCAAAGAATACCTTCAGCATGATATCATTTTATAAAGTTTGAAACAATAAAACTAAGTGCTATACTTCAAGGATTACATAGATATGAAATAAAACTACATAAATAAAAGATGAAGGAAATTATCAGTATGAATCAGGACAGTGGTTACCTTGGATGGGAACTAATAGGGAGAAACATTGCCCTTAGATTCAGGCAAGAGATCTCTGAGCTCTTGCTTTCCTGGCCCAAATCTGGCCCTCCTCTGACTATGCCTCCCCCACCGTGACGGAAGGTGTCTATAGCACTACAGAGATGTTCTCACCCAAAGCCTACACCCCGCTCTTCTAGACTGTGCTCTGATACCCAGAAGCCAGGACTTCACTGTCCAAACAGTACAGAGCCACTCCCAGTGACTATGTGGCCTCTTGCCTGGGTCTGTTCTCCTAAATGTAGATCACGCTGCCTGTGTGTTCCTAGACCTGAGGCACGGCCAAGGGGTGCTGGTTACAAGGACATGGACTGAACTTGGGCCAGGTGTCCGTGTGTGCTCAAGGAACAGGGTGCCTCGGGCCCTCTCTCCTCACACCACTGCTACACTTCAGTGTAGCTGAAGAAACTGAGAATTCAAAATTTAAACCTGGCCTTACAGGTTGGTGTGAATATTAGCATTAGTGATGGGAGGATAGAACATATATATTATTTAATAGTGTATTAGTTTGATTGATAACTTTTAGATATTTAGACATAGAGTAAATAGGCCTTTATCTCTAGTCCCAATACATGTTACGTGCCTGGCAGGGGGATAGAATTTGGGAGTATCGAATAGGCAGAAAACTTGCTTTCAATATTGTGGTGTGTGTGAATTTAACAAAAATATCATCTTGGATGGATCAGATACATAAGTTATTCATAGTAATGACTGGTTGGATTACATGTGTTGGGGGCAATAGCAAGGGACAAGCTGCAGCAGGAAACAAAGGACCAGATCACATAAGAGTAAGCTATGCCAAGGACCAGATCATACAAGAGTAAGACTATCCTGAGAGTAACAGGGACATACTAAAGGATTTTAAGTGTGAGGCTGACATGATCAGACTAGCATTTTAGAAAGATTAATCTACTTGCAAAGTGAATTTAGGGTAAGGGATAAGTCTGGTACAAGGAGAACAATTAATGAGTCTATTTCAGTCATCTAGATAGGAGAAGATGGTGGTTTAGACTAGAGTGGAGGTGGTGAGAGTAAGGTCTGCAGGACCTAGTTAAAAAGAAGAAATCGGAATGAAGAATGATTCCTAGGTTTTTGGCCTGTGAAGTTAGGTAGATGGTGACTTCATTCAATGGGATAGAGAACTGAAGTGGAAGTTTGGGGACTGTATAAGGACAGATAATGGATTTAATTTGGATATGTTATGCTTGAGAGCCTGTAGGCACATAGTAAGCTTTTGACACAACTTGGCGCATAGTAATTGTATGATATAAGTAAAAAGGAATAAATGAAAGGGTCAAACTTGTTATTATTTCAGCTGTTTCTTTTTCCTGAGATTGAAAATATAAGCATCAAGGAAAGCCTGAATCAATTGCTGCTCTCATCAGTTCATGTACTTCTATGTAGATACGTCAAGATATGAAGCAATGTTATGATTAGTGAAATTTCATTTTGTTCTAGACTTGCTCATGATCATTAAAAAACAACTCCCAAATCAGAGACTTAGTACAATAAAAGCCTATTCACTTTTTTCAGACCCATTTCCCTGTGGGTCTGATGGTTCCCTTTGACAGATTTCCTGCTATCTTAGGGATTCAGGCTCCTACAGTCTCATACATCTGCCATCTTAGAGATGTGACTTCTGAACATGTCACATTCAATAATAGGACTGAAGAATTGCCTAAGGTATTTTAAGGGCCAGGCCTAGAAGTGGCTTACATCACCTCCACCCACATTTCATTGACCAGGCAGAGTCAAATGATATCAATCCAATGCAAAGAGGCTGGTATCCAGACCCTACATTTGCCTAGGAATAGGAACTAGGGTTGGCGATCATCTAGCCAGTATCTATAACACTTTAAAATCAGACAGCCAGTTTTCAGGTAAGTGCTCAAACAGCAAATATATGATATGAACAGCCAAAATCTGTGCTCCCATGAAGACCTGTTCAAAGAATGAACATTTATTGTATAGTTGTAAAATAAGATCATACCATTCTCTTCTGCTCATTTAAGGCACTTTGTTATCTGGATGCTAAATTTGCTTAGTTCCTTTAGAGGAATCAAAACTCTTGTGCTGAAGATAACACTTAGTGGCTCTTTCCTCCTGCAATCAGCACCATGACAATTTGCCACCATGACTACAGAAGAGATTTTGGCAAAGTAAAATGGATACTTCCAAGAGATATATAATTCAGATGTTTGAAGTCACAAAATCTCTAATGTCATTATTGAAAAATAAGCATTTTTTTCAGAGATATTCTAAGTAAATAACATCTGGCATAATAAACAGGAATCCTTTATATCCACATAGTATCTTAGGTACATACATTGTCTTATTTGATTATTATGACAGTATATATTATACAGTATATAATAATATGTTATACTCTAATATATTCTCTTTATCTGTCATAACACTCCCAGGTTTTCTGTGAGGAGCTACTACTTCTTACCTGCTGTCAAATTCCTACTATTTGGGTAGACCTGACTCAACCTTCAACTTATGGGGTGGGTGTTTGGCCTAGACCTGGCCAATCAAATCTTATAAGGAGTTATTCAGGGATAAACACAACACCAAATCATGCTGATCAAAGTCATTCCCAATCAACTATTGAACTACTGTTACAACAATTGAGAAACAGGCCTTCTCTTCTGAAACCAGTTGGATATAAGACTAGAGTTGTTGGAGGCTATCTTGCCTCATAAGATAGCCTGTCTGAGAGTTGAATCCAACATAAGAAACCAGGGCCAAAGCATGGAGAATGACTGAGTTCTAATGACACTGGTTGAGCCAGGATCCAGCCACATCAATGTCAGGCTACCCTTGGACTTTTCACCTGCGTAATTCAGTACATTCTTTTTCTTTTCTTTTGCCATTTTGGGTTGAGTATCTTTCATTTGTAGCTGAAAGAGTCTTATGCTTTAAGTGGGCTGTTCTTACTTTCCCTCTTTTATGGAAGAATAAACTGAGGTTTAGAGAGCTTAAGCAACTTACTAAATACAGCTGGATTCACACTTAGTTGGGCAAAACAGAAAGGAAAATCTACTTAAAGTGCATTGCTTTAATTATATTTTTTAAATTAAGATTCTTTTTAAGTATTAAAGCACCTTTCTCTTTCTTTTCTACCAAGACATAAGAAAAGTTTCATCAGGATAGAATAATTACTGAACTGTATCTAGAAAGTTCAGCCTTTCTAATATTTATTGCCAGTTGTTGTGTAGCATTTTTTATTACAAATATAAATGGCTGAGTCATTCTCAAGAAATAAATAGTAAATTTAAGTACTCATGAACAAATGATGGATGCTTCTGCTTCTGTTCTCTATTTGAAATAAAATTTTTTCTATACTCGAGCCCCAGGTCTAATTTAAAATCAATAAAGAAGGTTTGAAATACTCAAATGTGTGCTACTCATGAAATCTAGTGGTTTTAGAAAAAAACATGTGTGTACCGTATACTTCAAAATAACTAAATGACAGTATTCTTGATGGGAAAAAAATCCCATTTTTCCTGGAACTGTGAATGGAAAACTCAACTGCATACCATTCCAATTCAAGGATCTGTAATCTTAGACTATTGAAGAGTTCCCCTTTCCAAGGAATGTTTCTCTGTGTGGTTTCTAAACCTCCTGACTTTTTGCAAAAATTTAGCAGACCCTGGGAAAAGGAAGAGAAAAAATATATGGGAATATCACTGGTCTTCTTAAGTTTTCATAGTTCTTTCATTCTTATCTATTTGATCACATTCTTTATTTCATTTTATTTTACTTCATCTTCAGAACAAAGCAAAGAGCTATCAGGGAGTGATAAAGATTTTCTCTTTCAAAACAAACGTAAAGACACATTTGCTCTGACTCAGTCATAGGTACTACAAAGACATGTGAACAGCCGATGTAGTCTTTTAAAAGACAATGGTTATAATTTTAATGAAACTCTGTGGCATTCTACATGCTGTTCACCTTAATAAGATTATCCACTAACCTTTTCCTGATGCCATTAACAACAGCTCATGTGAATAAACAGCCCGAAGTCACAAACGGTATAGAAGGAAGCTGCTCTGCCCTTTACATAGTGACAAGAATGGTCCAGAAGCACAGCAGAAGGACCTCCTGATGCTGGTGTCCAGATTTTTGGCCCGGATGTTAGCACTGTACGGGGGGTCAGGAAACCTAATCACTTATCCATCTGAGCCTCAGTTTCTTCAGCTGTAAAATAGAAATACTAATGCCTCCCTCATGGAGATGTGTGAAGATGGAAAAGTCAAACGTTTTTTAACCTTTAGTGTTCAGTTCCCCCCTCAAAAATCACTGTTAATCTTTATGTGAATATAAGATACTGAAGATAATTGAGCGCCAGTTTTTTTAACCCCTCCCCTTCCCTGTAAATTATGTAAAATATATTCAAAATCCAAAAACTAATACAACTTCATTCACACACACAAAATAACCTGTGACAAATTAAAGTCAAGTTGCCATCAAGTAAGAATAATCGTACAATTAAATTGTATTACCAAATCCATTATATATATGAGGGGTCTTCAAAAAGTTTATGGTAAGACTAGTATTTAATTCTATTTTTCCATGAATTTTTTGAAGTGCCCTCATATGTACACACACATACATACACACAGAGAGTTCTAAGTTTGGCTCATGGAGAAATCAGATTTGAGAAAAATTCCTCTCCAGTAACTGAAGACATTAGAAGTGATTTCCATGGCAGTCGTCAGCTGGTTCACCTCTCTACCGCCATGGTTTCTTTGTTAATTTGAGGCATTTTAATTAGATCCTTCCCCATTTTCTTCATTTGCACTTCAGTCCAGCATTGTGGGGTGAGATCAATCCCTCTCTGCACCCACCCCAGCCCTCGCCAGCTAAACTGCCAGCAGGAGAAGCACCTCAGTAGCCAATCACAGGAGATTCAAGTGGCAATAAGCTTGTCTTCGCTGTCCACCATTTCACCTCAGTCTCCTGGATCTCTTTGTCCTCTTTCTCCTGACCCTCTCCTTAAGCTTACCCAGATGGCCATTCCACCCCCTAGGAGTCTGGTGTCTCTGTGCTGGCAGCTCCATGACTGCTCTTCCCCGCCTCCTGGGAAGGGTCCTGTTTCACAATGATCACACTTTCCCCCAGCTTCCCTTTCCATCAAACCCACGTTCTTTCAAACCTACTAGTTGTCTCCAACCTGCCAGTCTCAGCAAGATGTAAACAGAAAAACCAACTAGCAATCCTAAAGTATGAATGACTGCTTTTTTCTTTCTGGCATTTTGCATTTTAAGCATGTTTAATCCCTATTCATCCACAATTAATGAAATCCCATGGAATTTGAAAGGGGACCAAGACTAGTAGGTGGGAATTTCCATGGGCAACAGATCTCTTTCCATTCCTTTGACTTTCAACTCATATGTGAAGCTTTCTCCCCGTTTTGTTAGGGCTGGTCTCTAGAAACTACATTTATTTTCTGAGAAGAATCATTGCTTAGGGATTAGCAGTTACCTCTGGCTGCCATCGCTAACTTGATACCAAAAATGCCTCTTTGTTTATGGAGCATGCAAGCGGCTTGCAGAATGCAGCTGATTGGCTTAAATCCATGAAGAAACAAAATTTTTCACTCATGTGCGCCTACACACACATGCACACACACACACGCACGCAAACACGCACAATGATGCAGCACTTCTCATTCATGGATGACGATTTAAATTGCATTGTGTACTTGTTTGCCTTTCTAGTCTTAGAACACACAGAATGATTACAGGTGTGGCTAGGGCCTAATTAAATCCTAGAGTGTCGACTGACAAGTGTAGGTGCTAGAAACATCTACAGGTCGAGTTCCTTGGCCTTTGATTAACTGTTGCTCTCTGGAGACCTCAGAGAGTCCGGAGAAAAATGAGTACTGAGTGTAACTTTTATTATTTTTGATGAATATGTGAAGTTGCAGTGATTCTTTCTAGGAAAATATTTACATATTGTTGCACTGTATTTTTTTGTTGATTGCTTCGTATAAACTTTCATGTAATTTATTGGTAAAAGTAAATTGCATTTATGTTTTATTTGATATCTTTCATTTGCACCCTTTAAACCCCAAGAAACAGAAAGATAAAAGTGTTCTAGGAACATAGAATTACATATTTCCTCAATTTGAGCACAGAACCATGAAAGGAGTGAAAAAACGTACAGTGTGTTTTCAAGAACTAAAAGTAAAGAGGGAGCTACTAAATTCCTTATGTGAAAAAAAGTATTTATGAGGCAGGTCTTGAAAGAACAGCCTCAACTTTCTTCAACATGTATAACCACATATTATCTCTACCATGTGTACTAAAATAATTCACAGACATTACCAATAACACCTAAATTAGGGGTTAATTTAGACCTTATACTGACCCTTAAATGCTGGGGTGCCCAGAGTTCCATCCATTTTCTTCTTTTCTCACTCTTCTTCAAAGTTCTCAAAGCAGAGGCCCACTAACTGTATACAGCCCACAGATGTATTCAATTTGGGCTAGACAGTATTTCAGGCAAATTTTAAAGTCAGTATTTGAAATCAGAACTGTTCACTTACTCATCTGGATTCTGCAGATTCTTTTGGAAAATGGAAAGATCTGACAACACGAGACCAACATTTATGCATATAATAATTAGTTGCAACTATATATTGGTTGCTCTATAAAGGCTGGATATTTGCTCTCCAGTTGCCTTAGTCCTCACCACTCTCTATAAACATTCTGTCCCTGGCCCATTCACTTCACTCACCTGCATAAGCCAGCATTTACCGGTACTCCTCACATCCTCACTCTGTGTAATCTCATCTCTGCTTGTGATTTGATCTACCTCCTTCTGAAGTTTTAATCCAGAATACATTCTTAAACACTACACAATGTCTCAGCTCCCCCAAGATATACTGTAGGTTCCTTCTTCTCAACATGTTCAAAATCAAGCACACTATTTTTTCTCATGAGCCACCAAATTTTCTTCTCCTGCAGTCCCTATAGAGCCAATGGTGTACCACCTATGATGGCCAACTTTATGTGTCAATTTAGCTAGGCTATGTTTAGTACCTAGTTATTCAAATCAACAGTAATCTATGTTTTGCTATGAAAGTATTTTATAGATGTGGTTAACCTCTACAACAAATTGAGACTTTAAGAGATTATCTTGGATAATCTAAACTGTCCTCATCCAATCAGTTGCAAAGCCATAGAGCAAAGCACGCTTTCCTGAAAAAGAAGAGATCCAGCTTCGAGAAAGCAGCATCAGCTCCTGTCTGAAAGTTTCCAGCCTGCTGGCCTGTCCTATGAACTTCAGACTTGCCTGTACCCACAATCCTACGGGTTCTGTTTCTGTGGAGATCCCTGACTGATCCCCCATTCACCTAGACATCAAGGCTAAAAATCAAAGAGACTTTCTCAACTCTTTTTCCTCCACAAGGCTTTCATCCAGTCATACCCCTTTCAAATTGTTCTTCAAAATATGTATCAGATCTGGTCTTGTAACTCTGTAATTCAGGCATGGTCCCTATTTGCCTAGAGCTCAAAGTCCAAACTTCTAGATAGGGCACACCCAGCTACTCATTTTCTGGTCCCTGCCTACTTCTCCAGACTCATTTCTTTTTGTGCTGCCCACTTTCCTTGCATTTACCAGCCAGGCAGAAATGCTTCCATATTTTTGAAGGCACCATCATTCTTTACTCCTCTATGCCTAAGCTGCTCCAAAAACCTCAAATGTTCTTCCTTATAGAGCACCTGGAAAAAATCTACTCAACTTTCAAGACTTAGTTGAAACATCTCTTATACGAAACCTCTCTCCAACCTCTCCTTTCCCAATAGACTTGATCAGCTCTTCCTTTGGACTCCAGCCTCCCATTGCATGCTTCACCCAATTGTCCACATGTCTGTCTTCCTCTGTTAAAGGAAGGCCTAATTTTTTACAAGATTTAGTAGACTATTGTGGCAACAGTTACTAATTACTCTTCATTATTCATTCTCCCCTTCTTGCACAGTAATAGAATTTCCAACTAGGCACCTAGAAGACAGGCTACATTTTCAGCCTCCCTTACAAGTTGATATAGCTGTGTGACTAAGTTCTGGCCAGTGGGGTGTAAGTGAAAGTGTCCTGTGCCAGTATCCAAGAACCTTCCTTCAGAGGCAGCTGTCATAGGCTCTTTGCTTCTTCTTCCTCTCTTCTTCCAGCCTTCTGCTTGGAACATGAATGCAATGACTGAAGTTCCATCTTGGTTCATGAAGAAGTTACCCTTGGCATGGTCAAGCGGAAAGAAACAAGGAACTCAGTTTCATGAGGACTTAGTAGAGCAAAGTCACTACACTAGCTCTAGACTGTTACTGGGTCCAAGTCAGAGAGAGGCTGATGATCTCAGGCGTGAGCTGGCTGTGTCTGGGTTTAAAGCTTGGATCCAGTATTTGCACATGGTCTTCCTGTTATTTGTATAGGGTATCTTCTGTGTTTCAACCTATGAACTTTGACTTAGCTTCAGCTCTGGTCACTGGGGAAGCCAATCCATCACACATTCTGCTCCATTTGGCCAGTATCTGACTGACCAGGCCAGCACCATCTCCTGCAAGTGGGAATGAATTAGTGAATCAAACAAGGAAGAAGAGTGGCTGGAGTAGAGCCAAGACTAAGGCTAGATAGGGGGTTGTGGGCTGAGTGGAGAAAGTGCCAGTGCATAGGAAAGAATTTGAGCTGATAGTTGGTGCACAGGGATGGCGAAATCAGGCAATGGGAGAGAAATATGCCAAACTATTGCTAGGATAATCCAATTTATTCTTTCAAAGACTATGTTCATGCTTAGATGGATTGTAACATGTTATGAACTTTTTCCAACATAGGTATAGGGAAGAAACACTCTTACTCTTGTGGGAGTATACATTAGTAAAATTGGGGGAGCAACTTGATGTTTTGCATAAATATTTAAATGTGTGTTCACTAGGAACCAAAGATTTTTTAAGAAGAGGGGAGAGACTCAGCAGAAACAATGGAAACATGTGTCTTCCTTATCAAATATTGTTTAAGAGGTCTTAGTTATGCAATATGACAAACAGACCCACACTCACATACCTACTCTATTCCCAACAGTGACAAGAACTAGAAAACACTTATAAATTTAACAGGAAATATGTAAACCCACATGGAAAACTGTAAAGTTTAACTAAAGTTTATATGAGGACTAACACTATCATTCTCAGGTGATGCTATTATTCTTATATATAGGAAACCAAGAGAAATATTTGATAGTTTATAGATACTAGAGTTCAGTAAGAAGGCTAGAAATAAGGGAACTACATATAATTAATTACATACACCAGAAATATTAATTAGAAAATGTAATGGGGGATTATTTTCTTCACATAACACACACACGCATGCACATAAACATTCCAGATGGTTTGAATATGCAAATAAAGAATATGAAGAATAAACTATGATCATGTTAAAACAAAATTTAGGAGAATATTTCTTGGTGTGGAAAAGCTCTATTGTGACTCTCAGTAAAAAGTCCAAAAACTAAAAAGGAAAATATTGATAGTTGATTACATAAAATTAGAAACTTAAAGGCCATAGAAAACTTGGCCAGCAAATCACACACTAAGAGAAAATATTTGTGATACCTTTGAAAGGTTAAATATCTTTGCTATAAAGAGTGCCTGCACATCAATAAGAAAAAGTCAAACGCTCACCAGGAAATGGGCAAAAATATATGAAAAGACCATTCACATAGATGTATAAATGAATAATAAATATGTGAAAAGTTGACCAACATCACTAACTAAAATACATAGAAATTAAAACAAAATGAAATATAATCTAATATCTATTAGGTTCACAAAGATTTAAAAGATTTATAATCAATATGGAAAACAATAAACACCTCGATAGAAAATGAGCAAAGAAAAAATAACATTTTCCTGTATCAGATTAATTAAAGATGAAAAGATTGGCAAACATAATGAAGCAGAATAATAGAAGCAATTAATTTGTCTTTGTTCTCCCTATAAGTATGTTCTACGCCAGCTCCAGCCTTTCTGTTTTCTTATCTCATGGATTTTTCCAGGTTTGATGAGCAAAATCTGCTTAGCTTTTCCTGTCATTTGTATACAGCTAAACTTATTGACAAGATTATACCTGGCTTCATCAAGAAGTGGGGAGGTGGTGGAAAGAGAGACAGAGACAGACAGACAGATGAAGAGAGAGAGACAGAGAGGCTGATTTATGGAGAAAAGGAAAGAAGCTGAGGTTCAAAGAGTCGTGAAGGCAGCAGGGACTTGAGCCCCTCTGTACAGCACCCTGGGGAGTCTGGACCCCAGCCCTAGGTTCACAGCTTTTTAAAGTTCCCCAAGTACGGATGTGGAAGTAGCAGAATCAGCAGAATCCAAAGGACTTGGAGAATAAGCACCTCGGCAGTAGCCTGTGACGAAAAGGCAAGAGGAATTTCTCCGCCACACTGGCATAATTTTACAGACTCCAGGGACTTTGCAAGACCTTGTGGCTTGGGGTTGGGGAGAGGTTTTGGGAGATTTCCAATTAGAGCTGTAATTTAATACCTTCCCCCATATCAATAGGATAGACCACTGAGTCTAATTTAATTTGATTTTGAGTAAATAAGGAAATAGGACGTTTCTTGCAGGCGGGGTTTACAGTTGCATAGTGCGACATTGTTAACCAGCACGGAGAGGAACATGCACCACCAGGAAATAAACATAACTATTCAGGAGGACTGTTTGGAAATATGTGTCAGAAGGTAAAACGAGCATACTTTTTCACTAGGAGTTTTGATCCTAGGAGTTTACACTAAGGTTCTCTCTCTTTTTTTTTTTTTTTTTTTTTTTTTTGAGCAAAGTAAATAGATACACTGCAAATTGCTTATAATTACAAAAAGACTTTGGAAAATCCTGCATGCCCATCAGTAGGGAACTACTTGAATAAATCACGGTACACACATACAGTGGAATATTCTGAAGCATTAAAAGTGATTATGTTCTCAAAAACATTAGTCATTAGGGAAATGCAAACAGAAACCACAATGAGATGCCTCTTTATATCCACAAGGATGACTATAATAACAGTAATTTTAAAAAAGGAAAATGGCAAATGTTAGTGAGGATGTGGAGAAAGTAGAATCCTCATGCATTGCTAGTGGGAAGGTAAAATGGTGTGGCCACTATGGAAACAGTTTCACAGCTCCTCAAATAATTAAACATAGAATCACCACATGACCCAACAATTATACTGTTAGGTATATACCCAAAAGAATTGAAAACATACGTCCACACAAAAACTTGTGCATACATATTCGTAGCAGCATTATCCACAATAGTTCAAAAATGGAAACACCAAAATATTCATCTACTGATGAATGGATAAACAAATGTGGTGATATGGATTGAATTGTGTCCCCAAGTTTTATGTATTAGAAGCTTAATCACCACTGTGACTCTTAAGAAGGTGGGAAATCCTATTATGGTAATTGAAAGCTGGGGCCTTGAAGAGGTGATTATATTGTAGGACCATGCCTTAGTGAATGGATTAATAACAGTGGTCATGAGCATGGTTCTGAGGGCTTTATTATTTTTTTCTTTAATTATTATTATTATTTTTTAAAATTTTATTTTGTCGATATACATTGTGGCTGATTATTGCTCCCCATCACCAAAACCTCCCTCCCTTCTCCCTCCCTCCCTCCCCCCCAACAATGTCCTTTCTGTTTGCTTGTCGTATCAACTTCAAGTAATTGTGGTTGTTATATCTTCTTCCCCCCACCCCCGTTTTTTTTTTGTGTGTGTGTGTGTGTGTGTGAATTTATATATTAATTTTTAGCTCCCACCAATAAGTGAGAACATGTGGTATTTCTCTTTCTGTGTGCCTGACTTGTCAACAAGTCTGAGGGCTTTAAAAGGAGAGCACGTGAGAGTCTCTCTTTCTCTGCTCTGCCAACTTCTGCCATGTGAGACCCCTGTGTTGCTGTAAAGCCACCACCAAAAGGCCCTCATCAGATATGTTCCCTGGACTGTGGACTTCCCAGCCTCCAAAACTGTAAATGATAAATTTCATTTTCTTTATAAATCACCCAGTTTCAGGTATTTATGTTATAAGCGACAGAGACTAATACATGTGTTGATAACGGAATGTTATTCAGCTATGAAAATGAATGAAGTACTGACACAAGCTAAAACTTGAATGAATCTTGAAAATATGCTAAGACAACGAAGCCTGACACAAAAGGCTGCATATTGTATGATGCCATTTATACAAAATGTCTGGAATAAGCAAATCCACAGTAAGTAAATTGGTGACAGCCAGAGGCTGGTGGGGAGAGACAAATGGGGAGTGACAGCCAATGGGTATGGGGATTCCATTGGGGGATGACAAAAAATATTCTGGAATTAGATAGGTGATGGTTGCACAACCTTGTGAATATACCAAAACATACTGAAGTGTATACTTTTCAATGGCAAATTTTATGGTACATGTATTCTATCTCATTTTTAAAAATTTTATCTGAATTTTTTTTTAAAAGGATTATGTGGCACAGTTTTAATTAACCTGGAACATGTTTTAAATAACATGGATATATTGTTGAATTAAAATAAGCAAAAATGTGACATGCAAAATAGCATGTGCACAATGATCCTATGATGTTAAGGTGCACACATACCTTTCATGTACATATGAACAGAGGAGAACTGAGAGAAATGTTCATTTCCTAGGGTGCTATAACAAATTACCACAGACTTGGTGGCTTAAAACAACAGCACAAATTTATTGTCTTCTGAAGGCCAGAAGTTCAAAATCAAGGTGTCAGAAGGGTTGGTTCCTTCTAGAAGCTCTGAGGGAGGATTGGTTCCGTGCCTCTCTCCTGGCTTCTGATGGCAGCTGGTAGTCCTTGGCGTTCCTCAGCTTATAGATGCATCACTCCAATTTCTGCCTCTGCCTTCATGTCACTTTGTCCTCTGTGTCTTCTCTTCTTTTCTCTTTTAATGTCACTTATCATTGGATTTAGGGCCCACTGCAATCCAGGATGATCTCATCCAGGATGATTTCATTTAACTTAATTACATCTGCAAAGACCCTTTTTTCCAGATAAGTCACATTCATATGTTCCCAGTAGACTTATCTTTTGTGGTGTCATCATTCATCACACTACAGATGTGCAGTAAAATATTTCAATGGAAATTTCTGAAGGGTGTGATTTCAATAAATTATTATTTTTAATGTACTTTACTATATTTTGAAATAATTAAGTTATGTTACTTTTCCAAAACCAGTAGGAAAAAAATTGTTAATAACTACAGTTTGCTGAGGTGTCAGGAACTGACATTTTCAAGTACCATTGGCACAATTGTAAATCAGTACAGCCTTTCAGTAAGCAGTCTGGTAATTCAATTTCCAGGAGTTTATGCTACAAAAGTATGCATACCTTTGTATAAAGATATATGATGTTCACTATAGTATTGTTGATGATGGCAAAAATATATTTTAAAAAAAAAGAAAAACTTTTTGTGGTCTGTTTCCGCTAAGCAAAGTCTCCTTATGGACCCAGTGCAAAAGAAGACATATAATGCTATATTATGCAGCCATTAAAAATAAGGGAGGGGATATTTTTCTGTATATCGACAAGGATAAAAAGTCACAATATATTGTTAAATAAAAATAGCAAGTTAAAAACAGTATTTATGGCATGATCTCATTTAAAATTAGTATTTTTATACACTGAGAAAAAAATCCAAAAGGATGTAAGCAGCAATTATCTTTAAGGGATGGGATTACAGAATTTTCACTTCCTGTTTTGTACATTTCTAGATTGTAGGAACATTCTACAATGAGCATCTATTATTTCTATTATAAGGGGGAAAACAATGAAGAATTTTTTTGAGAGGAAAAAAAGAAAGAAAAATCCCACAGAGAGTGGCATTATTCCAGGGCTGGGTTTTGGTCCAAGATTTAGACTCTGCTGCACAGCGGTGGGCAGGACCTCCCTCAGCTGGAGCTTGTGAATAGCTTGATTGACATTCTCTGCCCAGCCTGGGCTTTCACGCATCTGGCACGGCTCAGCTGGGAACCCCCTTGATATTTCCATGAAGGGGCCTCTCCGCTGTGTGTGTGGTATTGACCATTTCTTTGTTCCCTGTACAGCCAGAGAGCCAAGAATGCTACCAGATATGGAATAAAGCTCCACTCAGCTCATTACTTCCTAGCTGTATGACCTTGAATTAGGTATTTAAACTTCTCTAGGTTCTATTTCAAGGATCAGTTCTGGAGATGAAGTTAAAAAACACGTAAAATTTCTTCATGGACATTGCAACATAATAGGTACGTATAAATATCAGTTCACACTCCCTACCCACTCTACCACCTTTTTCTTTTTTCCGTCCATATTGCCTGGCATGTGGATAATTTCGACAGTGGTTCTCAATGAGGGCTCTGCCATTAATTCGGTGGCATTTTAAAAATGGGGAGAGGACATTTTTTGGTTGTAACCATGATAAAGAAGCTACTGGCTTTGACTAGAGCCTAGGCAGGCTCCAGGAATGCCAGATGTCCTGCAATACATGAGACAGTTCTAGACAATAATGAATTGTCTTGCATCCCACATAACTTTTCAGTGTCTTGTAAGATATTTGTATAAGTTAAAAACCAGCTTAAATTATTGGAGCCTACAAGCTAATTCCATTTCATATAGCAACACTGAATATCCCAGAGGGAAGAGTGTGTGTACTTTGTTTTGTTTGGACTTTACCACTTTTTCTGAAAATCACGTTCTGAAGTAGCACCACTGATGCTGTTTGAGTCTCCAAAGAAAACATGCATCTAACCATTTGCCTTTGTAGTTGTGACAAGTTGTTGTGCTGCATAGGTGCCATCATCTGACTATACTAGCATGTCTTCTAGAATACTCATTCCTAAGTATTTATATAATGAAGTTCATACTAATCTATTGTAAATTATTCTCTTCTTATTTTTCTTTATATTAGTTTGTGCATAATATTGATTTTTTTGAAGCTGTGTGTAGTAGATTATATTATCCATTGCTTTTATTTCAGTATCATAAAAGGAGCATTACAAAATATTTAGTACAAAAAGAGGAGATGACAGAGTTGAAGCCTAGTCCAGAAGATTATAAAGTTTTTCAATTGCAGCAAAAGCCCTAGGAGGGAACATCTCTCCTGTGAAGTAGGGTGAGTTCAACAATTGCATGCTTTCAACGGTAGAATGGTGACATTGGCAAAAATTCAAGTATCTCACTGTCCCCATTCCTGCAGGGATCATAGGTATTCAAGATAACAGCAAACACTCGTCTCTTTGGAGCAAGAACCATGGAAGCAACAGGGCCCATGCTGGACAAGCATGGGAGCTATAAGACAATCTCGGAAGGGCACCTATTCTAGTCCTGGATAATCAGAGGGAGCTTCCCCAAGGTACTGATATCTAAGCTGAGATCCAAAGGATGAGTGGAAATTTGTTGGAGAGTGAGAGTGGCAGAGGAGCAGGAAGATTATGTGTTACAGAGGCAACAGCATTTAGAAATGCGCAGCGAGAGTAAGGACTCTTCAGAGAAGTTCAGAGGATGTGAGTGGCGTGAAGTGGAGCAGAGGCTACAGAGGTAAGTAGGAACCAGATCATAACAAGGCCTCTTAAAGGTTTGCACATCCTAAGAGCAATGGCAAGACTTCAAAGTAGGGGAGCAACAGGAGCAGATAAGAGATCATTCTGGCTACAGTGTGGAGAATGGATTAAAGGAGACAAAACTGAGGTGTGCTATTTTAATATATTTATCTATTCAATTATCATATGTTGCTCACTTACCATTTTCTACTTTCTAATTCCTAGATCTTACCTGGCCGAGGTGAATCTTATATATCACTCTAAGCATTGTTTTAGAGATATGCCAATACGTCCTGATTAACGTATTAGGAAACAGTGAAACAAAGGCTTCAGATCATAAAGCAACAAGATTATCATGAGTGATTGACACTCCTGAAGCAATGAGAAAATAATTTTAAGTGCAAGAGAAAGTGGCTCCCCTGGTAAATATAGAGCCTTAAAGAATCTTGTATCTATAACATAGGTAACAAAAATTGTAATTCAAAATAATAAAAACCCATTTTGTAAAAAAAAATGCTGGAATGGCTTCATAGAGGAGATGGAATTTTGTCTGGACTTTTTTTTAAAGGATAGGTAGGATTTTGATAAGACTGGAAGCAGGGTGAGAGGGAAATAGAATATTTCAGGTGGAAGGATCCTCTTGAAAAAGGAAAGGCAAAAGACAATATAAGCATAAAGCATAAGTTTTGTTTGTGCAGGACCCTGACGGTCACTAATCACAGTGTCCTGAACAGACAGTGCTAACGTCTTGGAGCAGAACTTCAAATCTAATATTGCTGTGACAGGTGGGGTAGATTAAAGTCTTGCAGGACTAAGGCAGGTCTTCAATAATCCAAATAATATGTGAAAATGGCATCAGCTTCGTACTCTATGTATATTAAAAGGAAAGGATATAAAGAGAATGCTAAGAAGAGAATCTATAAGAAAGTGAGAAAGAAGAACCTCTCAATATTTGGGAATACTAGTTAAAAATGGGTCAATTAGCCTATCCTGATGCAGAAACTGTGGGAATCATGCCAAACCAATGGAAATGTCAGCATAAGTATTTGCATGTATTAGGAATGTTAGTACCCAGTCACCAGCCCTTGTAATAAACACAACGGCATGGAAACCATTACATGGTTCTTGTGGAAGGCCTTGTGAGAAACGTTTGTTTTGAAAATTTGCCTTTGGTGCTGTTAAAAGGCAGAGCTAGAAAGCTAAATTATTGTCATTTGGCCAAGGTCTTGTTTATCTCGTGTGTATGAAGTAATAGCTAACAATCTTAATAGTTGTAAATGGCCCTGAACAACGCTCTGATCGTGAAAAAAGCTAGTGAGCTCGTGTATAGGTAAGTACATTTGTGTCTTGATATAAATTAGCAGAGACCAAAACAATTTACTTTCTCCCCTTTCTCCTCCATGGTGTCTAATAACTTGACACATGCTCACCCCCCCCCCCCCCCCACCTTTTACCACAGGCCAAGAAGAATCCAGAGTAATGCATCCATTACAGGATTCTGTTTTAGATACCTAGAAGCCTTTCTGGATAAGACTGTACAGAGAAAAATAGAGAATAAGCAGATCGCAGGGCTCTACTGTCTGGGAAGCCTTGAAACTGGCTTTAAGTACTAACTTTAGGAAACAGACAACTGAGAGACAAGTTCCTGAATAAGTAGTATTAACTAAAATGGCCCTTTAATATGTAATGACAGTTGCTGTTATAAGGTAAATGAGGGAGGGGAAAGACGAGAAAGATCTACACAAGATGTCATAGCAAATGCAATGAAAGTTGAGCAGTGTTTTAGATGGGAAGACACGATGATGTACAGTGAGGCCACATATGAGAATGGGGATTTGGGGTGAGAGGGATGAAGAGCAAGGTGCTACCCCCAAAGAAGAGATTAGTGTTAATGCCAGTAGTGTCAAAGACAGTGCAGGTCGAGAAGATTTAGAGATGCAATGGCACTGAATTTAACTGGGAGAAATCACTGTTAATATCAAGTGGATACCCAATTAGATAGTCAAAAGAGAGAAAAAAATGTTGATAGAAAGCAAAGAGACTTTGATATTACAAATGATCTTATACAGGGAGATATGGCAGGGGAGGTGGGTAAAGGAAGAAAGCAAGGAAATAAAGCTGGACCTCAAAAGATAGCGAAGTGTGTAGCTGAAAGAGAAATTCAATTTCAAAACCACGAGTAAAGGCCAGAATAGCTCTGGTGGTTTAACTCCTGCTACTTTTTACTGCTTTACGAAGTTGTGAACTGTGGAGACTTCACATGGTTCTGCACATAGCACAAGAGATGCGGGGAGTGCACCTCTCAGCCCGCAGCGCCTCTGTCTTATCAGACATCAGTTCCAGCCACCAGAAGGACAAAGGCAGTGCCATGAATACAGGGGAAAGGAGAAGCCCAGGGATGAAAGCCACAGCAGGAAAGATGGACACAGTAATGGGAATAATGAATGGGAAAGAAGTGTAAGGAGGGAATAAACATTTGTTTCCTAACACAAACCAGATGCTGTAAATACATTATCTCATTCAACCTCACCACAGCCCTGAGGAGCAGATACACGATTGAAGAAACAGGAGGTTAAGTAACTAGCCCAAGAACATACTCTTACAGCTACACCGAAGCTGGGACTGCACTCAGAACCTAATATCACACCCTTCTTCTCCTGGGTATGGGAAGAAAGGCATTTGTAGGATAGGTGAAATAAGAGCAGGAAAACTAAATGTGAAAGTTATTGAATAGAAAAAAATAGAATAAAATCCAAAAAATAGAAAGTTAAAAACATTATACCAAGCCACCAGTGGTCAAAGTCAAGGGTGTCGTTGGTCTGTTATGGGAAATGCCCTTGGACTATGAAGGAAAAGATAACTATTTAAGAAAAGCTCATTTTCACTTATAGAAAGATCAGAAGACTTGTATAATCCACTGAGACAGTGTGAAAACTGCAAATAATGGGGAGAGTGTCATCTTTCCTCTGGCGTAAAACTATTGCCAGATTGTGGTGACAGTTCAAAAGTTTTATGAAGGAGCCCCCCACCCCCACCCCCCCGGAGAAGACTCGTCTTTCCTGTCCCTTCCCCCAGTTCCTTCTCTCAGCCAGCCCTTTCTCAGCCACTCTGATTTCGGGAAATAAAAACGGCAGGAAATTCAGCATTTGCCCTTGGCAGCACTTCCTCTCTTTTCAGGGCACCTCCCACATTTCCCATTCAATCTATCTATTATAATATGTATCCCCTTCTTGGGTCCTCAATAAATACATTCAAATAAAAGAACTACTAGCTATTAAGATGAAAGTATCTCCTTCAAAAGTGATTTTCTTGAATGCCATTACCTTACATCTACCTAGGATAGATAAATCACTAAAATGCAAAATGTCTCTTCCCTGGACAAAAAATTTCTGAAAATTGTTTATTTCATGAGAAATGCATGACAGATGGTATGAGTAGTGGTGAGGCATTCAAAACAGAACAAAGTTTCCTACTGTTCTGTCAGATGTTTCCACTCGCTGTTCCATCCATTAAATGCTGACTTATTTTTCTTCCACAAACTTCAGTTTGGCTTTTTAAAAAATAAATAATACTTTTGGTATTTAAGATTTTCTTATACTGTTACTGGAAACCTCAATCTGAAATGCAACCTTCACACGACACAGAATAAGTGGTTGCAATCATCTACTACATCTATCACGACATATAAAATCTGATGCTCATTGTCCAAGGAGCATTAAATTACTTACCTGTATTCATTTAGATTGTTAAATTCAGTGTGTAGATGGGTACATAAGCAATATTTAAATACGTTTAATTAAAGAAGGTTATTGTTAAAATCCGAAATGTCCAGTCAGTCCGTAATGGTTTGCTAAAACAATACCCATAGACAATTATATTACTTCAGGGATTGTTCCATCGGGCTATATTTTGGTAAACAATGAATGATATTCTTGTAGAGCTCCACTCCACTGTATGACTGAGAATTAATGAATGCATGCTACTGAAGCATTTGTGTGCCCACACACACAGAGCTTTCCACAAGACATTGTTTCAGTATGGTCACTTACACTCTCTACCTTAACAATTCCTACGTGACCCGGATGTTCCATGCCTACTACCTAACTCTCTCTCATGTAGTTTGCTTTGTTAATTTCCCCTTTGTGAATCTTTTGAAGAAGAATTTTTGAAGAAGACAACTTGTAGAGATAGGGGTGATCATGCTTTAAACGGGCATTCCAGATGACAAGGGTATCATAGTTTTATTCATCCTGCTGAGTCAGATACCGTATAGGATGGAGTGCCTCTGACTATGCTGACGTATGATAGAAACCAAGATTTATATCACTCTTTTAAAAAAACTTAATCGTAATTTAACGACTTAAATTGTGTAATTTCTAAAAAGAAACAAGAATTAAGAAAGATATTTAAATGAAAGGCTCTAATTAAATGCAAATTTTTTTTTCAGCAAAACCGTATCTGCTGAAAATTAGAGAAACATTTTCAAGGTTATTCTGAAAATAAATTGACTCTACTTGGCAACCTTCACAAAGTGGAAAATACTGCGGTCTTTCCTGCCAGTTTTCTTGTGTGCAATTGACCAATGCTAAATAAGAAACAAACCTAAGGACCATATGATCATCTCTATAGATGCTGAAAAAGCATTTGATAAAGTTCAGCACTCATTCATGACAAAGACCCTCTATAAGTTAGGTATAGAGGGAAAGTATCTCAACATAATTAAAGCCATATATGCCAAACCCACTGCCAATATCATCCTGAATGGGGAAAAGCTGAAAGCTTTTCCTTTAAGAACAGGCACTAGACAAGGATGCCCACTCTCACCACTCCTATTCAACATAGTGTTGGAAGTACTAGCCAGAGCAATCAGAGAAGAGAAGGAAATAAAGGGCATCCAGATTGGAAAAGATGAAGTCAAACTGTCCCTGTTTGCAGATGACATGATCCTATATATCGAACAGCCTAAAACCTCTACAAAAAAACTGTTGGAATTGATAAATGATTTCAGCACAGTAGCAGGATACAAAATCAACACACAAAAATCAGTAGCATTTCTTTTCTCCAATAGTGAACATGCAGAAGGAGAAATCAAGAAAGCCTGCCCATTTACAATAGCCACCAAAAAAATAAAATACTTAGGAATTGAGTTAACCAAGGAGGTGAAAAATCTCTATAATGAGAACTACAAACCACTGCTGAGAGAAATTAGAGAGGATACAAGAAGATGGAAAGATATTCCATGCTCTTGGATTGGAAGAATCAACATAGTGAAAATGTCCATACTACCCAAAGTGATATACAAATTCAATGCAATCCCCATCAAAATTCCAAAGACATTTTTCTCAGAAATGGAAAAAACTATTCAGACATTTATATGGAACAATAAAAGACCACGAATAGCCAAAGCAATGCTCAGCAAAAAAAATAAAGCTGGAGGCATAACACTACCTGACTTTAAGCTATACTACAAAGCTATAATAACCAAAACAGTATGGTACTGGCATAAAAACAGACACACTGACCAATGGAATAGAATAGAGAATCCAGAAATCAACCCTCACACTTACTGCCATCTGATCTTTGACAAAGGCACCAAGCCTATTCACTGGGGAAGGGACTGCCTCTTCAGCAAGTGGTGCTGGGATAACTGGATATCGATATGCAGGAGAATGAAACTAGATCCATACCTCTCACCGTATACTAAAATCAACTCAAAATGGATTAAGGATTTAAATATACACCCTGAGACAATAAAACTTCTTAAAGAAAACATAGGGGAAACACTTCAGGAAATAGGACTGGGCACAGACTTCATGAATACGACCCCAAAAGCACGGGCAACCAAAGGAAAAATAAACAAATGGGATTATATCAAACTAAAAAGCTTCTGCACAGCAAAAGAAACAATTAAAAGAGTTAAAAGACAACCAACAGAGTGGGAGAAAATATTTGCAAAATATACATCTGACAAAGGATTAATATCCAGAATATATAAGGAACTCAAACAACTTTACAAGAAGAAAACTAGCAACCCAATTAAAAAATGGGCAAAAGAGCTAAGTAGGCATTTCTCTAAGGAAGATATACAAATGGCCAACAGACATATGAAAAAATGCTCAACATCACTCAGCATCCGGGAAATGCAAATCAAAACCACATTGAGATACCATCTAACCCCAGTTAGGATGGCTAAAATCCAAAAGACTATGAACGATAAATGCTGGCGAGGCTGCGGAGAAAAAGGAACTCTCATACATTGTTGGTGGGACTGCAAAATGGTGCAGCCTCTATGGAAAATGGTATGGAGGTTCCTTAAACAATTGCAAATAGATCTACCATACGACCCAGCCATCCCACTGTTGGGAATATACCCAGAGGAATGGAAATCATCAAGTCGAAGGTATACCTGTTCCCCAATGTTCATCGCAGCACTCTTTACAATAGCCAAGAGTTGGAACCAGCCCAAATGCCCATCATCAGATGAGTGGATACGGAAAATGTGGTACATCTACACAATGGAATACTACTCAGCTATAAAAACGAATGAAATACTGCCATTTGCAACAACATGGATGGACCTCGAGAGAATTATATTAAGTGAAACAAGTCAGGCACAGAAAGAGAAATACCACATGTTCTCACTTATTGGTGGGAGCTAAAAATTAATATATAAATTCACACACACACATACACACATACACACACAAACCGGGGGGGGGGGGGAAGAAGATATAACAACCACAATTATTTGAAGTTGATACAACAAGCAAACAGAAAGGACATTGTTGGGGGGGAGGGGGGGAGGGAGAAGGGAGGGAGGTTTTGGTGATGGGGAGCATTAATCAGCTACAATGTATATCGACAAAATAAAATTAAAAAAAAAAATAAAAAAAAATAAAAAAAAAAAAAGAAACAAACCTAAAACTTCTTTCCTTTAATTTTTTGTCTGACGGGCCAGCAAACCAACTTAAAGAATTAATTTATTTTTATAGAAGAGATTTGCAAAGTTGATTACCATCTGTAATTGTTTTTTTTTTTTAAACACAGCATTCAGTAGCATAATTGGCTAAAATTTTGTTGTTGATAGAATCCTAATGGTAATTACAAATTGAAGAGAAAACTAGGATACTGAAATCTGAGTAATTTGAAGCAGCATTTTTAAAACAGCAGAAAAATTATTCCGCTATGCAAACTGGCCTTCTAGGTTTCTTTTCTCCCATAATTCAAATTTGTGACACACAAAGGTTGGTGCTTAAGCTTTATACATTTGACTTTTAACTTTCATTAGGGGATTACCAGGGATAGGGTTTGGAGGGACAGAGAGAAAGGATGGGGGAAGGGAGGGAAGCCAACTAGCAATTTAAGGATGCCACATGCTGCCACCGGTTCAGGGTAGACACCTTAGTCACATCATCCTAACTTCCGTGGTGTGTTTTAATCATCCTAGCAGAGGAGAAAAAGTGTGATTCCTTTTCCTGAGGCTAGCAAGCTACTTTTATGCATCCCATTAAGAAATACGTGTTATCTGTCTGCCATAATTTACAAAGTTAATATTAGCCTAAAACAGCAATTTCATTACCACTGGTGAACACCATCACTAAAGAGTGGCATTCTTGGTTTCTGATCTTTTTATTCTGGAAGAATTAAGATAAGATTCTGCCGGGACTAAACACTCTCTCAGAGCAAGGGAGGTAGGGCTATAACTAATTATCATTTAGGATTCATTGTGGTCAGACATGCTAGTTAGCATAAAGATTACCTCAACCACACCATTCCCTTCAACCAGATGCTCAGCTCAAGTTGCAATTATCAATAAACGAAGATATAATCCTTGCATATTTTCCATTAGATTATGGTTCCCATTGTCCTTAGAATAAAACACAAATGCCTTCCCAGGGCTTACAAAGCCTTTTCCAATCTGACCCCTGCTTACCTCACTGATTCCAGCTCATGCTATGCTCCCCCACTGCACCCTAGCCACTCTGCTCTCATTTGTTTTCCTGTAGCATTTCAAGTCATTTTGTATTATGTTTGCACTTGCTGCTCACCCTATCGGAAATGCTCCAACTTCGATCTTCATGGCTCAGCCCAAATGCTGTTTCCTCAGAGTGTCCTTCCCAGGCCTTCTCAGTTACTATTAGTTCATCTTCTTTATTTTCTTCATTGCACTTACCTTATTTGAAAAATTCTTGTTTCTTTGTTTAGTTGCTTATTGTCTATCTCCTGTTGCTAAAATGTAAAAAACATGAGCCTTAACCTCATTGCTCTTTTCTGTTGCTGTTTCCTGTGCCCAAGGCAGTGGGACAGTGCCAGGCACCCATTTGTCAAATAAATGATTGAATAAGGAGATGTACAGAAAAGATCCTTGATTGAGATCTCTGTTCACAAAGCCTTCTGATTATGAGTGTCTTGTATCTATTCTCTGTTTTTTATTACCTGCCAGTTTGCACAGTTCAGATCTTAGATACTTCCTCAGATTTGGGGGCTCCCATCTTGCTCCACTTGTGGTGTTTATGTCCTCCTACCTTTGTTCATCCACTTGGCACATGTCCTGTGGCTTATTCAAACACTCCTCTCCCCATGTGACAGTTTCAATTCATATGCCACTTAAGGGAGGAAGTCTTCCTTTCTTTCTCATGGACTCCTGAACATTTTGCTGGAGGAGCCTCTTAGTACTTATCACTTTCTGCCATGGAGTGTACAAATCAGTGCCTGGAAAAAAGACACAGCACCACAGTGGTGAAGCACTCAGGGTCTGCAGCAACTGCTTCATTACCTACTGGCTGTATAAAGCATGACCATAGCCATCGTAATGGACCTTTCTGAATTGTTTCCTCACCACTGTGATGATACCAACTTAAGCACTGGGTTGCAGTGAGGAGGTAATGAAGTGAAGTAATGTAGTCCAGTGCCTGAAATAAAAGTGCTTAATAAAGATTTGATATTGGGCCGACCCCCGTGGCGCACTTGGGAGAGTGCGGCGCTGGGAGTGCAGCAGTGCTCCGCCGCGGGTTCGGATCCTATATAAGGATGGCCGGTGTGCTCACTGGCTGAGCGCGGTATGGCCGGTCACAAAAAGACAAAAAAAAAAAAAAAAAAAAAAAAAAAAAAGATTTGATATTATTCTCAAGTCTCTCCTTAGAAAGAGAGACTGTGTCATATTCATGTTGGCATCCCCCATAACAGTGTCTTATGCCTAAAAAGTTGAGTACTCTTATGAAAAGATGAACAACCCATAGATACACTTCTCAAACACACTTGAGAATTGTACTGTATTGCTTGTCTTTAGTGAATAGAAATTGTAATGTTTCTATAGATATATTAGCATTAAAGAGCTCTAATTGTATAACTTTTACACAAAGAAATTGAAGACCAAAGGGGTTAAGTGATTTGCTCAAGGGTATACAAGCTAGTTAGTGGCCATGTTACTCCTGTGAGATATTCCAGTATTCCCTTTTTCATAAGAGGTAAGCCTCCTTTCCTTACAGTAGCTCTTTTCTTTATTCACACCCGTAGAGCTAGGGCTAGGGTCTGGAGATCACAGACCCCTCGAGCCCATTCACAAACCCTTCACATGCAGATCTAAAAGCTAGATAACTGGCAAAAAGGTCCTTGGAGCCTTGGTTGAAGAAGGAATAGTCTTTATTCAGCACACACACATCTAAGAGCTAGGCAGTCTAAAGAGAAACTCAAAAACTCAACTGCTACCGGCAAAGTCCAAAGGAAAGCTGAGCAGCTGCCAGCAGAGTAAACATACTCTATTTTTAGACATGAGCCCTACCAGCTAGCTCTGCCTCACAAACTGAAGAACACACAATAGCAATTAACTAAAAAGATACATGGGTGATATCATTGCTGATAGACTGTAAAATGGCACACCATTGTGAAAAACAGTTTGTCAGTTTCTTATAAAGTTAACATACACTTGCCATACAACCAAGCAATCTCATTCCTAGATATTCACACGGAAAAATGAAAACACATGTCCACAAAAAGATATATATGAATGTTCATAGCAACTTTATTCATAATAACCAAAACTGTATACAACACAAATGCCCATTGATAAGTGAATGTATAAACAAATTGTGGCATATTCACACAAAAGAATTCTACAATAAAAAAATTACAAACAACTGACACATGGATGAATCTCAAAAATATTATCCTGAGCAAGAGAAGCCAGACACAAAAGAATAAATACTAAGTGATTCCATTTATATGAGACCTTAAAAATGAAATATCTAATCCAAAGTGACAGAAGGAAGATCAGGATTGCTTGGGACTGGGAGAAGGGAAGCAATTGAGTAGGAGGGTACACAAGGGAACTTTTGGGGTGACAGAATGTTCTACATCTTGATTGTGGTGATGGTTAAACCCACCAGACTTTACCTTTAAGGTAGGTTGAGCATTTTATTGTTTGTAAATTATTTGTCAATAAAGATGATTTTTTTAAAAAGCAAAATAATAGTGACATAATTATATGATGTAATTAAATTCTAAAATATCACTTATCTTTTAAGTTGACTCAGAAGAACCTTGCCTTAGTCCCTTCAGGCTGCTATAACAATATACTACAAACTGGGTAGTTTACAAACAACACATTCATTTCTCACAGTTCTGGAGGCTGAGTAGCCCAAGATTAAAGTGCCTGCATATTCGGTGTCTGGTTAGGGTATACTCTCTGGTTCATAGCGGGCATCTTTTTGCTGTGCCCACACACAGTGGAAAGTGGCAAACAAGCTCCCTTGGGCCTCTTTTGTAAGGGCACTAATCCCATTCATGAGGACTCCACCCTTGTGATCAGCCACCTCTCAAAGGCCCCATCGCTTAATAGCATCACACTGGAGATTAGGTTTGAACATATGAATTATGGAAGACATGAACATTCAGACTGCAACAGACTTGAAGTAAAGATTCACTAACTATGCTATCTTACACAAGTGACTTCAGCTTCCTTAGTCTAAGTTTCTTCATCTGCAAAGTGGGGCTACCGCCTGAGAGGACTGTTGCTACTAAAAGTACTCCAAATTCTATGAGAAAGGTAAAATTATTTTTCTACTCATTTACGTATGTTTATTTTTAATATTTTTTTTATTTTGCAATAATTTCAGATTTATAAAATAGTGATAAAGAATCTCCATATACCTTCATCCAGATTCCCCCAAAGTTAACATCTTATGTAACCAAATTATCATAATCAGGAAATTAACATTGATTCAGTAAAATTATTGAAACTTATTCAAATTTTTATCAATTGTCCCTCTAATGTCATTTTGATCACATGTTGTTTAGCTGCAAAGTATCCTTAGTATCCTTTATTCTGGAACTCTACCTCAATCCTTCTTTGTCTTTCATGTCCTTGTTACTTTTCAAGAGTACTTGTCAGTTATTTTTTGAAATATTCCTAAATTTAGGATTATTTAAGATATTTTTATGATTAAATTCAGGTTATTTTGGGAAAGAATACCAGAGAAATGCTGTGCCCTTTCAAGTGCAGCATATCAGGAGGCACACGATTTGTCTCATTCCTGATGTTAACTTTGATTATTTGGTTAAGGTGATATCTTCCAGGATTCTGAACTGTAAAATTACTATTTTTCCTATTATAATCAATAAGTAACTTGTAGGTAAACACTTTGAGACTATGTAAATATCCTGTTTCTCATATTTTCACCTGGTAATTTTAGCATCCATTTATGATTCTTACCTGAAACAGTTATTGCTGTGCTATTTGCCAAGTGGAGAGTTTCTGTTTTCACGCTTTCTTCTATATTTGTTAGTTGGAATTCTACTGTGAGGAACAGATTTCCATTCTCCCATTTATTTGTTTTTTCAATTTTCTATTTATGTCAATATAGATTTGTGGCTCCTTATTTTATTCTATGGATTTTAATCTATCATAATCATTATTTATTTATTTATTTATTGCTCAAACTGTCCCAGATTTGGCTATTAGGATTCCCTTCACATTGAATCCTGTATGATTTTGATATATTCCCATGTTTTTGAGCACTTCCTTATTTTCTGGTACCACAAAATATTCCAGATTTACCTTACACATTTTTTTTTTTTTTTTGTCCCAGTCCTGGAATCAGCCATTTATCTGAAGAACTCTGGTTTCTTTTATTAGAGAGCAATTTAATGTTTTATTATTGCAAATGAGAGCTTATACTCTACCACTTTAAGTCAATCCTAAAATGTTAGTCTAGGAAAGAGTATAAGTGTAGATGGTAGCAGAGAGATCAGAAATGGCATATAGGAGCTTGGGTTTTCATCAAGTGATTGGCTTTAAAAGAAAAACTGTTGCTGTTTTTCCATTTTACCAGCTGAAGCACACCTTGGTATTTTACATACTGTCAGACTAATCCTGGAGTCCGAAAGGGATAACGGGGGCAGGGAGAGAATGTTAAACCACCATGTGAGATCTTGCTAGTGCTGCCACAGAATGTCTCAGATGTAGGTCACGAGCAGGACCACTGAGCTAATACTTGATCATCATAAAATTCTGGGTTTGGAGCATGGCAAAAAGAAACTGACGTTTTGAGAGTTAATGAATGAGCCACTTTATGCCCCAAATGACTTGATAGGGAATAGCTCACAAAAAAGGCAAGGCTGGGCCGGCCTGTGGCGCCCTTGGGAGAGTGCAGCACTTGGGAGCGCAGTGGCACTCCCGCCGCGGGTTCGGATCCTATATCGGAATGGCCGGTGTGCTCACTGGCTGAGCGCGGTGCGGGCGACACCAAGCCAAGGGTTGCGACCCCCTTACCGGTCACGAAAAGGACTAAAAAAAAAAAAAGGCAAGGCTGAGCCCTGCTCCTAGTTAAAGATCAACATCCTCTGCCTATGAGGGAATCCAAAAGACGAGCTTCAGTCTCTTCAGCACCGAAAGGTGGGATTGAGACACACAAAAAGACATTTACCATTGTAATTTCTGTGAAAAAGAGAAATAGGTAAAAATTTTAAAGAAATGACTATTATATGGGCCATTTCACTTGGCCAACTCAGTTTTCAGAATGTGTCCTAAATTTTCAATCAATCTTCAAACTTTGTCTAATCTTTTCAACACGAGGGAAAGTTTGTATGATTAGTAACTAACTGGAATCCTAATACTTGAAGAGTGGCCCACATCATAAATCTACTTATGTAAAATTTCAGGCTTCTATATAAATGAAAAAACTCTCAGTTTACAATGCCATATTCTCCTCCCCAGGGTGGCATAAACAAGTAAATAAATAGAGAGAGAGAGAAACATCTTTTTAGGGGTACCTTGTATCCATTTCTGCATTTCCATATCTTTTCTCTAGTCTATTTTTCTTCAACTATTTTATATTTTTTAAAAAAGCAGAGATGGGAGGAATCTCCTCAGTTAGTTGGAGTTAACTTAGAATTGCCAAGATCTTACCAAGATCATGGGCTGAATTGTGCCCATGGTAATTCCTTGTCAGTGGGAAAGCCCAAGAGATGGGTAAGAGATTGAGAGTGGGCCAGTGCAGGTCTCCGCCTCGGTTTTTCTCCACGTGGCATGTCATTTTCTACCTCATACAGTAGTCGTGTGAGCTTCAGTCCCTCATTTCACCCCAGGGCAGGTCGTCCTTGAACTCGGGCAGTGGAGGGGTTCCCTCTGGAATGCTGGACACGTCCATTTTTAACTGGTCTCAGCCCTGGACTCAGCCTTGGCTCTGAGAGCTGCTTCTCCCACGTGGTCTGCAAATCAACTCATCCTCATCCCACTCTGCCGGCTTCTTCTCCTGCTTCATCTGATGATGGTAATGGTCCCATTTGTTGCTTATCTGCCTTGTAGGAGGTCGTGGAGACAAGTGAGGGAATATGTGTTCAAATGAAAGGAAAGCACATCAGCCACATTCTGTGCCTGGCACAGCACAGCGTCCCAGACGCCTCGTGACTTAACCCCTGATGTCCTTGTAGGTACAGGATACTTTATTTCCCAAAGAGGAAGGGACTTAGTGGAAACACAATGGAAGATGTAAATAATCCAAATTAAGAACTCAAATTTCCAGATTCCAAGGACTATGTTTAAAATACTACCGGCTTTCTACACCTTGGAACACCTAAGACAGTTGTGTTAACATGTGTAAGACCCAGTTTCATATTTACACAAAATTGTGGCTTTCTAGACTCTAAAGCACAAGGGAGAACCAAGTCTTCTCATAGTGGAATGCATTTAATTAAGAGTAACTCTACACCTGACCATTTTTAAAAATTACTTTATACCCGCTGACTTTACATTTATATCACAGCTGAGTTCTAAGCATGGTTTAAAATATTTTAAAAATAATATCTATTCTTTTCTGGTTTAAAAAGCAACCAGGATTAATGTAAACTTCTTTGACATTGTAGAGAAATGTAATGTAGAAAATATAATGTAAAAATATAAAGAGCACCATTAAAGATAATCACTATTACAGTCTTGGTTAGTAAAATCCCCCAACTTTTCTGCCCATATAAATATAATTATGTATTTTTATATTATTTTGCACATTTAGTATTTCATTATAGAATATTTGTCTTTTATAATTGTTACATACATTAATAAATACTTATTATTATCATGTAATTATATTATTAAAATTTCAGACGGTTTCTACGTCTTTGAAAAAGCTCCTTCTTACACTTATTATGAAATTTTTTTTCTGTGAACTTATACAACCTGAGTTTTAATGACTGTGAAGTATTCTATTGGATGGTTGTAATTTATATAGCTATTAGGCAATATTTATGTAAATAATATATTGTTGAACATAAAGTAGTTCATTTTGTATGTTATTAACAGTGATCAAATTAATATTCATACATTTGAATCTTTATACACATCCACAAGAGGTAAAATACGTATGTATTAAAGTTTAAAAGTTTTTGACAGATATTGCTATATTGCCTCTAGGAAGTTTGCTCCAATTTGCACTTTTTAAGCACTATTTCCCTATTTCTTTGTTGTCACTATTAAGATTGCATCTGGCTGCAGGTAACAGAAAACCCGACCATAGCAGTTTTTAAAAGTAAGGGGTTTGTCTCCCTCCACAAAGAGGCCAGGGGTCACTGGTCAAGCTGATGCAGGTGCCCAACCATATTATCAGGGAGCCAGTCTGTGTAGCATTTCGCTTTCATCCTCTGTGTTTCAAAATTGTATAGTACTGCTGACCCACAGCAGGAGGAAAGCCCCAAAGTTTTCTCCTTGTGAGACTTCATCATTTGTACAGAGGACCCAGCCCAGGGACATCCACCTACATTTCATTGCAGCACACATCTTGCTACTAGGGAGTCTGGGTGGGTGATTATTTTAGTCTCCCATATTCTATAATAGGGAAAGGCAGGGAAAAGGGCTTTGAATGTTTCGGGGGTTGTCATTCCTCAGGATTTGCAACATATGGTATGCCTATTTGAAGTTTTCTTGAAACATGATGCTAAAATTGCCCCAGAATGCTTGGACCAAAATATACTCCTGTCAACCAATTTGGTGTCAGTTGCCCTGTACTTTGGTAGTTATTAATTTATAAAAAATGTTTTCAAATGTACCTCTTTTACCATTTAAAAAAAATGTTTTGCCCAATTACATTCTTTGCCTATTTTTCTAATTTAGTATTTGTGATATCTTTGTTGTTCATACTGTATATACAACTTTGTATCATCTTTTTCACTCAGTACTTTTTCCGTACTTCACAGGCATTTGCCTATGCCACTACAACTTTTTAAGAACGGACATCATCTAATGGCTGCCTGATATTACATCATATGAATATGTGACAATTTTATTCTAAACTTTGCCTAATTTCCCCTAACTTTCTTCTATTTTAATTAATCCTGTTTTGAACACCTTTATGTGCAACTTTTAGTTTGCGTCTTGGATTACTAGAGGCCTATGTCTAAGATTTTCTGCCTATTTCGATATTGCAGTCTAGTGCTTTTTAAACAAGTTTTTATTTTCTATTTTTTAAAATTTATTTTTAGTGAACTGTTGATTCCAGAATAGTTTTAGATTTATACGATAGTTGCGAAGATAGTAGAGGGTTCCCATAAATCCTGCACCCAGTTTCTCTAATTGTTAACATCTTAAATTAGTATAGTACATTTGTCATAACTAATGAATCAATATTGATACATTATTATTAACTAAAGGTCATACTTTATTCAGATGTCCTTAGCTTTTACCTATTGTCCTATTTTTGTTCCAGAATCCCATCCAGGATACCACCGAGTCATCATGTCTCCTTAGGTTCCTCTAGACTGTGGCAGCTTCTTGGACTTTCCTGTCTTCGACGACTTTGAGAGTTTTGAGGAATAGTGATGGTGTTTTGTGGAATCTCCCTCAATTTGGACTTGTATGACGTTTTCCTCATGACTAGAAAGGGGTTTTGAGTTTGGGGAGGAAGAACACAGAGGTGGAGTACAATTTTTGTCACATCCTATCAAGGGTACATGTTAATCGACATGACTTATGACTGATGAAGTTTAGCTCGATCACATGGCTGAGACTGTTCTTGAGGTTTCTCCACTGTGAAGTTACTCTTCTCTCTTTTTTCCACACTTTACTCTTTGGGAGGAAGTCACTGTGCAGGCCATACTGATGGGGTGGAAGTTATTCTCCACCTGCTTGAGGGGACAGTATCTATATAAATTATTGGAATTCTTCTGTACAGGTTATTTATTTGTTTAGTCATTTATTTGTATCAGTATGAACTCGGGGATATTCGTTTTATACTTTGGGTTACAATCTAATACTATGCTATTTATTTTCTCTCTTAAACTGTTCCAACTTTGGCCACTGGAAGCTCTTTCTATTGGCTTCTGTGTCCCTTTGACATATTCCCATCTTTGTTTTGTTTTCTTGACCACTTCCTTACTTTATGACACAACAAGATGCTCCAGGCTTGCCTTGTATAATTCCTGCCCCAGGCCTAGAATTAGCCATTTCTCCAAGGAGCCTGGTTACTTTTGTTGGAGAATAATATTACTAACCAAGACCTGGACACTGGGTTTGTTTAGAAATTTATATCCTGTAATCATAGATATATTTTCTCCAGATTCAACCTAATTCTCATTGCAATTATATGTATTTGTATAATACCTGCAATCAAGCCTATTCTTTGTGCCCTGTCTTGGTAGAAATAAAGTAAGACTGTTCTCAAGCATACACTAGATTTCTTTTAATGTTAATATGACTAAAGGTGATGCATGGATATTTGTTTGATGGACAGAGGACCTTTTCACCCCTTCTGAGGTCTACCTTAAATCACAGCCTCAGCCTTAAGGTCACTTCTTACAAGCTCTGTGAATTGCATGGGAAGAGGAACAGGGTCCACTCTGTCATTTTGCTTTACCTCAGCAAGCCTAGCTACAAAAAGCCACTTCTATTCTAGTTTCTCTGCCTTTACACCTCCCACTCAATGGCCCCAAGATTCTGCCTCTGAAAAATAAAGTTTATGTAGTGATGTAGTAATACAGTAAAACACATCCTGATTTGAAGCTACATTTTGTACCATTTAATTTCTAACACATTTTTGTGAAATGACAGAACGAAAAGAACAAACAAGAAACACGAAGAGCCACTCATTTTTCAAGCATTGCACAATGACAAGACCATTGGCATCAGAGCTAAAATTAGAACAGAGAAGTAGTGCAGTGGGGAATCCATCAATCACATTAATGCCAAATTGCACACTAATCCTTTATTATTTGTCATATAAATAAATGTATCCAGTCTAGACTGCAAAGTACATCTATTCAAAGGTGTCAACAACAACAAATAGTTAAAGAATAACTTTATTAAATAATAATAAACATTAACTAAAAATTAAAATGAATGAAATATAAGAAAAAACACCTTCTAGATTGCATTTATCAACATAGCCCATTGTATGAAATTGTTATTGGAATTATGATTTACGTTGGCTGATAAATCTGATTTCGGCAATTGGGTAAAAAAAAAATTGTTTAGATTTACAAAATTTTTTTTAAAAGTGTTAGAAAAAGGATCCCCAAATGAATAAAATTTTAAATTTACGTGACCAATGGTTTTAACCTTTCCAGATATTTTTATTTGATTTTTAAATTTGTACTATATCAGTTTCTTGTCCAATAAAGAGAGCTAAAGTATGTGGTTTACCTTGACCACATAGAACGATCATGACTTCTGTAGCCTTAAGCAAGGCTTATTCATCACAAGATGTAGTGTAGAATTTAACATATATTTAGATAAAGTCAGGAAATAGCCCCTGAATGTTCCTAAATTTTCTTTCATTCAGACTGAGTTTCCCCTTTTGCTGAGTTGTTCAGTTAAAAGAGTATTTGCTGTGGCCAACAGCTAGAAGTGAGACAGGGCAGGCAGGGCAGAGCCAGGCCTGACAGAAGGGCCCGCTCTGCCCACTAGGAGAGCTGACCCAGGTTCTAAGGCTTATACCCCAGTCTTAGGCTCATGGGCACTCACTCAGAGAAAATTTATTGAGTACATCTTACATGCCAGGAACCATGGTGATCCCTGGGCAGTCACTCATTTCACCTAGGGAGTCCTTGGCGTGTGTTTCAGAGGACTGGGCTGAGAGAGGAGATACATGACATGATACCAGCCTCTCTATGAATGTGTGGGATCTTGCAACAGGAGGTGCAGGTGTCCATCAGGGAACAAGGCCCTTGCTGGTGGACTGGATTTCAGGGACAGGATTTCACTATCCACCAGGGTATTTGCCTGGAAGAGGACAGGCTCCTTGTTTTCTGAGGGAAATGGATAGGTTATTTAACAAAGATCTTAAACTGGATTAAAGCAGAATTTAGAATTTAGAATCAGAGGCATGTAACAAGGGCTTGAAGACAAGAACAGCTTTTAGGAATCTGGCACTGAAGGGAGGTGTGGCTAGGACAGGAGCATAGAAGTCAAAGCAGGAGACACTTATCCTAGAGCAAATAAAGAGCAAAGGGGCCTCGGTCTCAGGGAAGAAGTAGCTGGAACAGAGCACCATAAAAGGCTTGAACTTCGGGACTCATTTGTTAGCTCAGCAGTCGCCTTTAGTGGGGTGTCAACTCAGTGAAGAATGGGACTCCATACAAAGCTTCTGCCGGGAGACTAGAGCAGCTTAAATATAGCCTGACTCTGGGGTGGGGTTGCTCTTGTATTGCATGTGGGAAGTCAGGAGGCCCAGCTGTGGGGAACTGGGAATTATAGAGGCTCAAATCAGAAGACATGACGACTAAATGTAAAAACTGAGGATATTGGGTAAAAACTAAGGATATCTAAATAAAGTATGGTTTTAGTTTCCAGATAAAGTATGGTCTTTAGTTCATTATAATGTGTTGATTTGAGTTCATTAGTTGTTACAAATACATCATTAAAATGTGAGAAGTTAACAACAGGAGAAACTGGGTACAGATTATACAGCCACACTCTGTACTATCCTTGCAACTTTTCTGTAAATCTAAAACTATTCGAACATAAAAGTTTTTCTTAAAAAACAGGCACCTTATCATTTTTCTCTTCTTTTTCCTTTCTTATAAATGCTTTTGCCCGTTCAATGTAAAAACAGCATTTCCAATTTATTTGATCTGAGTGTTTTTATGTTTTTATTACATCACTCAAAATGTCTTCCCAGTAATGTGACATTTGTGTGTATATTTTGTGTATATCATACACAAAATGTGGTCTGTTTGCCTACACACTACTCTGCCGTAGTCTGCTTGGGCTGCTGCAACAAAAATACAATAAACTGAATGTTTCATAAACAACAGAAATTTACTTCTCACAGCTTTGGAGGTTGGGAAGTCCAAGATGAAGGTGCTAGCAGATTTGGTGTCTGATGAGGGCCCACCCTCTGGTTCACAGACAGTATCTGTTCACTGTGTTCTCACGTGGTGGAAGGGGCCAGGGGTCTCTCACAAGATTCTTTTACAAGGGCACTGATCTCACTCATAAGGGCTCCACCCTCATGATCTAATCACCTCCCCAAAGCCCCATCTCCTAATACCACCACATTGGGCATTAGGTTTCAACATAAGAGTTTGGGGGGACAGACATTCAGATCATAGCACACTGTCTTTGAATTGCTTCAAAAACAAAGAGCAATGTATACTATGACTTCAGATATAATACCATTCACTGGAAAAATACTTTCATTAGTTTGAAAAAAAGCATATTTTTAAAATGGTACTTAAAAAACAGTAAATTTACTTTGAAGTCAGTAAAGGTTACTTTTTAAATTAAAACTTGAAATCATCTTAATTTACCCCCTCACTTCCTTTTTTCATCTCTCCTTTTCTTTTTTCTCTTCCCTTTTCCTCTCATCCTTTTCTTCCTTCTTCCCCCATTCCCATTTTCCTAATTTTTAATTCTAATAGATTGGAAGTCCTTACTTAGGTAGGTCTTCTTTGTATTCCTCTGTATTCTAACATTGTTTATCAACTGTTAATTAGTAATCTGGAGAGATGTGTTTGTGTGTATGCCCTTTTGCATTTTGTTGAAAATCTACAATTATATTCACTAGCTATAAAAAAACTTAGAGTTTTCACACCTCAGATAAAATCTATTTCAATCCCATCTTTTGATAAAAAATTGAGGTTCAGGGTTTCAAGAGGCTGCCCAAGATGAGCTGTGCAAATTCACGCATTAACAAATAGCAAAACTGGGCCTAGATCCTGTAGTCTACTTCCCAGTCAAATGCACATTTTACTGCATAGTGTTGCCTTCACTCTATAAAAATTACTTTGTTTGCAGAGTTACTCTTGAAATTTCCCTTTCTATAAGGAGAAAGACAAGTTTGTGCCAATAGCTATTTGCCTGGACTTTATCATCCATTGTTCCAGCAGGATGTTGTGAATCTCTTTACAGCTTAACTTTATAACCTCTTTAAAGGGAAATACTGAGAAAAATTCATGATCTCTTACTTGGATAAAAGTGCCAGCCAGTTAATAATTTATGAAGTAATTTTACTACCATATGGATTTCCCTCATTGAATCCCATTTTCCAAGCACATATATGCTCTAAAATTTCGAGTGTAAACACTGGTGTTTTTTAAATCATCTCTCCAAAGAGTTATAAAGCAGCGAAGGAAATGAAATTTGTTAGCCTTGAAGGTGATGCTATAAAGATATACAGTTACTTGTAGGAAAAGACATGCTCATTTGTATATTCTGGGCTGTTTTTTATTTTGTGGCTGAAGTCTATTTGCTACAATTTTCCCTGAGGGAATTTCTGCTTCTATTACAAATGGTCTGTGTTCCAAAAGAGCTACCCAAGTTCAGTTCTAATGTTCTTTCCATTCCCTACAAGTCAATGTCCTGCTGCATTATAGATGTGTTTTCATGTCTTTAGACCATTTCTTCTGCCCCTCATCCCCAACCCCAAACTATAGGTACCTCAGGTGGTTTTACCTGATAGCAACTGCCATCATTTTACACCGCCTTCAGCGATGGTTCACGGAACAATGGAAGAGGATTTAGAGGTGACTGGAAAAATGACTTGACAGGACAGATCACTGTTGCGGTAGGCATGGGTTCTTGGATTTCTTGGTTGGGGACCCTACCTTGCTATAGCTCTTGAGTTTGGCTGGGGCTGGGTGACTCTCTGGCGCCACACTCTGGCATCCTAATCACAGGCAAAATCCTTTGTATTCCCCATCAATCAGTGCAACAGATAATCACAGAGAAACAAGCAAAGACGGCAAGGTGAAAATCTCTGTGAAACCTATCCTATTCCAGATATATAGGACTGGCCTGAATAATTTTCCTCCAAAATTTATTTTCTTCAGACATTTAAAGTAAGAGTAAGGCACAAGCTTAGCTTTGAGTTCCCATCTGTTCCCTATGTTTCTTAATTTTCACTTTTGTTTTATCTTATTATTTACAAATAACATAGGCATTATCAAAAAAACATCAAAAGAAACAAAATAGTGAAAATCTCCACCCCCATCCTTACACCGTTTCTCAAGCATTTGGTGTATATCCTTCCAGCTTTTTGACTGAGTTTGTGAAATCATGTAGGTAAATATTACCAAAAAAAAAAAAAAAAAAAAAAAATCACACTCTGTGTGTATGTAACTTGCACTTGCTTTTTCACTAAACAATATACTTCAGGCATCTTTCTGTATCAGTACACACAGAATAGTTTCATTCTTTTTAATAGCTGCATAGTATTCCATTCCATTATAACAAGTTATGATAATTTATTTAACCAGCCCCCGAGTCATAGAGGTTTGGATTGCTTTTACACTTTTGATGCAGATAACATCAGTATACAAATAGCTGTGATTATGTGTGGTAATATTTCATCAGGATAAATTTCTAGAAGACAAATTACTAGGACAAAATATTATATCAATTTATGCTTCCATCAAGAATGTATGAAAATTGCTATGTCCCTATTATACCTAATATTGTAAATTTTTAATTCTGTCTAGTCTTTGCCAGTCTAAGTGAAATTTATTTTTTTTAATTACAAGTGAGTTTGAATATCTTTTTAAAGATATGTTTAATGATCATCTATGCTGCTTCTTTTAAAAATTCTATGTTCATATTCTTTGTATATTTTATGAGGTGGTTTTTTCCTTTATCTCACAGATCTGTGAGAGAGAATTTTAACTCATTGGCTATCATTGCAATTTTCCTCCTTTAGTAAGTTGTCTGTTATCTTAGTTTTTATAGTCATTTCATACATCTTTTTTTTCATGATTTCTCTTTATCTTATGTGTTTAGCAAGGTGTTTCCTACATAAAAATTATTTTCGCATGGAACATTTATTATTTTTGTTATGGTTAAAGAGTTAATCAATCTAGAGATATTTTAGGATATAGTTTTGATATAGGAATGTAAGTTTATTTCTTTCAAATTAACCAATGTGTGCAGTCCATTTTCTTAACAAAAATGTCTTTTCCCTGCTAATATGAAATGTCATTTCTATCATATGGTAAATCCCATATAAATCAAGGTGTATTTTTTATTATAAATGGCTCTCTGATCCATTGCTCTGTATATCTATTAGTATATCTATTAGTTGCTGTATTTTTATAATATGTTTTAATAAATTACAGGTCAAGAGTTCATAAATCTTTTTTATATTTTTCTTGGCTGTTGTAACTAATTTATTCTTTTCCAAATGAAATTTTAAGTTAATTTTCCAAGGTTCTGAAAATGCTATATTTAGTTGTTAATTGCAATTGCAATAAATTTATTATAAATCATCACTTTACACTCTTTCTCCAATATAGTTATGTTTTTTCATTTATTTCAGTCTGCTTTTTGTATTTCATTGAAAGTCTTGTGTCTTTCTTGTTGTATTTATTTCTAGGTGCACATGTTTATTAGTGTTATTGAGGGGTTTTCTTTCCCATTATATTTTCTAATTTTTTAGTAATTTTTGGTATATTAATCTTGTGTTGACTGCTTCCTTGACTCATTTTCTATTGCTATTAATATGTCAAATAATTTTCTTGGTTTCACTCCAAGGCAGTTGTATCATTTTTGGTACATGATCAGACATTTTCCCCCATATATATATATATACTTTATTTCTTTTTCTTATATTCTTTCATTAGCCAGAATTTTCAGAATATTGTTGAATAATAGTGGTATTAGCAGAAAGCCTTCTCTTATATATGACGTCAATGAAATTATTTTTGAGATTTTATTAAGTACATTTGTTCTGGATTTCTGAAAAATACTTTTTATGAAATTGAGAAAATTTGCTTTTTTCTTACCTCACTAGGATTTTAATCAGAAGTGATGCCAAAATTTATAAAATGCCCTTTAGCTTCTACCAAGATTACATTAGCATATTTCCTAATATCAAACTATTTTTGTGTTCTTGAATAAATTTGATCAGGTAAAATGTATTGTTCTTTTAAGGTACAGCTGGATTTGATATTTTATAATAGATCATTTAATAATAGATTATCTGTGTCTATCACAGATAATCTATTTGAGATTGGCCCATGGTTTTGTGACACATTTACCAAGTTTATTGTATCAAATTTATGCTTTTTAGAGCTTTACAACTGTTAAATAATATAAAATTTAACTGTTCATCAAGTATTTGATTAAAATTTCTGAGAAAACTAACAGGGCCCAGAGCCATTTTGGGGGCATTTTTACAAAATTTACAGCTTTTCTATGAATATTGATTTATTTAGGCTTCTTATATTTTATTCACTCAAATTTAGTTGTTTGTACTTTCTTAGAAAATATTTATTTAAAAATTTTATTTTCAGGAAAGTACAAATATTTTATTTAAAAATTATAATTCCCTTTGGTTATATTCCTTTTCTTTTTCTTAATATTGTATTTGTGTTCTCTTGGGTTTTCCTTTGGCTAGATTTATCAAAGGTTGGTTGGTTTGTTTTATTTTTTACAGCTTTACAAATAAAAGATTTCAAATAATAAGTTGGCCTTTAGTTTCTCTCAGTACTCTAAAGATAGAATGCTGTTATCTTCTGTCACTATTTTTACCAATAAATTCTAATACTTGGATTTCTCATTTTTAAATCACTGTTTTTGTTCTTTCCTTACTTTCTTTTGATGTATTTTGCTCTTTTTAATTTCCTAAATTATATATTTAGGTTATTTTTAATAAAATTTCTTCAAAGGTAAAATTGGCTATGTGTCATAAGATTATATTATATTATCAGTGTTTTTTTGTGGTTTTTTTTGTTTGTTTGTTTGTTTTTCCATCTTTGATACAGGAGTTATCTAGAATGTTGTGTTTTTATTTCCAGGTGATTTTTAGAAATTGATTCTTTTGATGTTGACAGAGTTTGGACGTGTTGTCTCATATAGAAATCTGATTCCCAATGGCAGTGCTGGGAGCTGTTTGAGTCATAGGGCCAGATCCCTCATGAATAGATTCATGCTTTCCCTGGGGTGGAGGGTGGGGGGTGGGAAGTCCTGAGTGAGTTCTTGCTCTATTAGTTCCTGCAAGAGATGGTTGTTTAAAAGACCCTGGCGCCTCTCCGCCCTCTCTCCCTCTTGCTGCTTCTCGCCATGTGATCTGCTTGTACGTGCTGGCTACCTGCCAGCTGCCTGCCATTTTCCACCATGAGTAGAAGTGGCCTGAGGCCTGCATGAGATGCAGCTATCCCAGAATCATAAGCCAAATAAAACTCTGTTCTTTATAAATTACCCAGTCTCAGGTATTGTGTCATAGCAACACAAAAACGGACTAATACAGATGTTGATGTCTGTATTTATTGCATGAAGTCAAAACATATTTCCTATATAAATTATTCATTTTCAAGTATACAGTCATGTGTCACTTAACGACAGTGATACATTCTGGAAATGCATTGTTAGTCAATTTCCTCTTTGAACATCGTAGGATGCACTTACACAAAATAGATGGCATAGCCTACTAAACACTAAGGCTATATGATATAGTCTATTGCTCCTACATGAGTAATGCATTGCACTACCTATGACATTATGATGGCTATACTATCACTAGGCAATAGAAATTTTTCAGCTCCATTATAATCTAATGGAACCATCATCATATATGAGTTCTGTTGTTGACTGAAAGTCATTATGTGGTGCTTGACTGTATATATTTTTAATTATGCAAGTCATACATGAATATATTATTGTGAAAGATCATATAATATTGATAGAGCTATTTCCTCCAATCCCATCTCTCATTGCAACCTTATTTATTGATTTGTAGTGTATCCTTTTAACCACTTTTCTATGCAACTGCATACTATCACTAGTACCTAGAACCATGCTGTAATTATTGTGTATGGCACTCTAACCCATGCAGCCATAGGCACTGCTCCCACCTGCTGCCTGGCTTGGGGTACAAGGGGCATACAGAAGAGCTGACTCATTTGGTTGCTCTTGCTGAAGTACCCCAACTAATCACCGTATTCATTACTCTTGATGTTTCCTGCTCACTGTGTCTGCCAAGCCAGGGCATGAAGTAACTCTTTTATAAAAGTCTTTCCTGTATGCATTTTGACCATAAATTTCTTCTTCAAATGATTTTGTTTACCATCTTTCAGTTAGCCAACGTTGTTTTTAACTCATGAAGGCACTTTGTTTATCTTTCCTTTTCTTTCTTTCTTTCTTTCTTTTTTTTTTTTCGGTCTTTCAAGGAGGTGTAGATTTATTAACTTACTATATATTTTTAGAGTTTGAGATAGTAAGAGAAAACTACAGCATGTCACTATGTTTTCTACTTTTGGATGAGATTTTGTGGTCTAGTGATGACTAATATTTACAACTGTTTCATGTGTTGGCTATAGAGCTCTCTATAGATTTTTAAATAATTTCTTAATTGAGCTATTAAAATCTTTTATAACTTCACTTTTCTTATGTATTTAATCTGAAAAATTATGGAAGAGATGTTGTGGTTGGCAGAATAATGCACCCTGTCAAAGATACCAACATTCTAATCCTCAGAACATGTACATATGTGTAGTCATATGGCAAAGGAGAATTAAGAATGATCGTAAATAGGGAGCTGATCTTAAAATAGGGAGATTGTTCCAAATTATACACATGAGCTGAATGTCTTTATCCTCATTATTATCTCTAGGCTGGGCATTTGTTTTTGCTCTCTGTATTAAATTATTGATTATATTATTGTTCTTTTTTATTTTTACTATTATTTTGGTGATTGCTCTAGAAATTACAACTTATATATCAATTTCTAATTTTACTATTTCTCAGTTACTGCTAGAATCTTAGCACACTAACTCATTACCCTTTCTTATTTTTTGTGTTATGGTTGTCATGCATTTAGTTCTACATATAGTTTAAACTCCATATTACAGTTATTGTTTTGTATCATCAATAGTCATTTATAGTTACCCACAAATTTACCCATCCAGTATTCTCCATTTTCTCCTGAATTTCCATATTTCCAAATGAGATCATTTCACTTTTGCCAGTAGAGCTCCCTTCAGCATTTCAGTGTAAGCCTCCTAGCAATAAATTGTCAGTTTTGCTTTTCTGTTTACTTTTTGCTTCTCTTTGTTGTTATTGTTTGTTTGAAAATGTTTTTATTTCACCTTCATTTTTGTTTTGGGATTTTTTTAAAGTTTATTTATTTATTAATATGATTTTTTTACATTCTATGATGTTGTGGAGCAGTTGAGGGGGGAGAGTGGAAGGGGGAAGGAAATAGATTGGAAGAAGGAGGAAGGAGAAGGGGCAGGGCTGAGGACTGTGGCACCCCCCACATTTCTGCAGGGGAGACCAGAGGGATTCCAGCGGTGGCTTGGTCTTTGCTGGGTTGGGTGCAGATGTCAGGGGGGTGCAGCAGAAGCCCTCGCCCCCCACTGCCCCAGCTCAGGAGCATTTGGTTGTTCTCTGGCTTCTATTGCTCCTGTTAAGAGCCAGCTGCCAGTCTTATTGTTGCTCTTTTGTAGGTAATGTGTCTTTCTTTCCTCTGGCTGATTTTAAGATTTTCTGTCTTTGGTTCAGCAGTTTCATTCTGAGTTGCCTAGTTGTGGTTTTCTCTATACTTATCCGGCTTGAGGGTTTGTAGAGCTTCTTAATCAGCAGGTTAAATGCATTTTATCTACTTGAGAAAATTCCCAGTCATTATCCTTTTGAATATTGCTTCTACCTCATTTCTTTCTCCTTGCCTTCTAAAACTCCAATTTTACATGTTAGATCCTTTGTGCATATCCTATATATCTCTTACATTTCTTTGGGGTTTTTTTTTCTCATTCCTTTTTTAGTTCTATGTTCCACTTTGTGTATTCTTCATTGATACGTTTCTAGCTCAAAAGTCCTGTATTCAATCTGCAGTCTCCCATCTACCATTAAACTCAGACATTGAGTTTTTAAATTTAATTTTGAAATAATTTATTCTGAAATTTTAAATTTACAGAAAAGTTGCAAGTACAGTATAATGAATGCCCACATTCTCTTCATCCAGCTTTCCCAGTTAATAGTTTCATATTTGCTTCATCTCTCTTTCTACAGGAAGATAGTTAAGATGGACAGACAGATATGTGTGCACATACAAGTAAATAACAGCTTTTTTGTGAACAAGTTGAGAGTGAGCAGCAGTCAGAAAATCAACATTGGGGCCGACCCCGTGGCGCACTCGGGAGAGTGCGGTGCTGGGAGCACAGCGACACTCCCACCGCGGGTTCGTATCCTATATAGGAATGGCTGGTGCGCTCACTGGCTGAGTACTGGTCACGAAAAAGACCAAAAAAAAAAAAAAAAGAAAATCAACATTGATAAACACTACTACCCAACCCAAAGTCCATTAATATTTAATCCACAGTCTTTATTAAAATTTTCCCAATAGTCCCCAAAATATCTAATTTTCCCTTTTGATTCAGGTTACAATCCAGAGTCATTTTATATTTAGTTGTCCTATCTCTCCTTTCTCTTTCAATCTGCAGCACTTCCTCAGTCTTCGTGTTTTTCAAGACCCTGACAGCTTTAAAAGTATAATTTTTTTCACACTGTTAGATTATCCTCAATTTGGATTCCTATTTTTGGGGGGTTGTAATCTGCTGTTGTCATTTAGTCTGAGTTCAAATTGTCCCACATTTGGCTAGTTGAATCCTTTTATTATTATTATTTTTTTTTTTTTATTTCCATTCTTTTTTTTTTTTTTTTTATTTTGTCGATATACATTGTGGCTGATTATTGCTCCCCATCACCAAAACCTCCCTCCCTTCTCCCTCCCCCCCTCCCCCCCAACAATGTCCTTTCTGTTTGCTTGTCATATCAACTTCAAGTAGTTGTGGTTGTTATATCTTCTCCCCCCCCCCCGGTTTGTGTGTGTGTGTGTGTGTGTGTGTGAATTTATTTATTTATTTTTAGCTCCCACCAATAAGTGAGAACATGTGGTATTTCTCTTTCTGTGCCTGACTTGTTTCACTTAATATAATTCTCTCAAGGTCCATCCATGTTGTTGCAAATGGCAGTATTTCATTCATTTTTATAGCTGAGTAGTATTCCATTGTGTAGATGTAACACATTTTCCGTATCCACTCATCTGATGATGGGCATTTGGGCTGGTTCCAACTCTTGGCTATTGTAAAGAGTGCTGCGATGAACATTGGGGAACAGGTATACCTTCGACTTGATGATTTCCATTCCTCTGGGTATATTCCCAACAGTGGGATAGCTGGGTCGTATGGTAGATCTATCTGCAATTGTTTGAGGATCCTCCATACCATTTTCCATAGAGGCTGCACCATTTTGCAGTCCCACCAACAATGTATGAGAGTTCCTTTTATAGTTGAATCCTTTTAAAACTGGCTCCTGTGTCATTTTGACATATTGCCTTCACTCTTTTAATGTTTCTTTACTTTTTGGAACAATATGATGTTCCAGGCTCATCTTAAGCTGTCTGAATCAGCTATTTTTACAGGGGGTTCTGGTTCTTTTTGATGGAAGTCAGTACCACAGATAGAAATTGAGATCTACAAAATTGGTATGCTAACTGCTACTGGGGTGTCATTGCACCTAGTTTCTCCATGGAATGAATTTTGAAATATATGTATGTATTCATGGATAGTTACACATACATGTTCACATACCTCTATAATTATATGCATGTATAATTATCTATCTATTTATCATCTATTTAATATAACAATAGTAATGAGTTCATCGTGATATTCAATTCTAATCTGACACCTCAGGGTTCTTTTTTCTTTCCCCTCTTCATATTTGTGAATTCCTTCTCCTACAGTGAGAAATTGGCTTCCATTAGCTTCAACATAGATACTTTTTTGATTAATCCTCCTTTACATACTCAATTTCCTGAAAATTCCAGGTGCTACCATGACCAACTCATCACTACTGCCGTTTTTTATCTCCAAGCAAGTCATCATCTCTGACTTCTTCTCCCCACCAAATCCTGGCTCTTTGATATGCCCCTGCTCTGACTTCTTTAGCTGCTGGACACATTGCCACCTGGGTATTCCCCCTACTCACATAGCTTCTCTAGTTCTTCCCCTGCTGGGCACACATCTGTCTCCATCTGCACCTCTACACTTGTTTCTTGGACAACAGACGTACTGCTGCCTCTATATGGCTTTCCCATTACGCTTTCCTTTGCCACTAGGCAAGCCACCATCTCTATGCCTCCCTCCCCTTCCTTGGCTGTCAGGCACACTGCTATCCTGGTGGACCCTCCACTGCTGTCTCTTTCATACATTGATTTCTTAACTTTAGACATTATATTTTTCAGATTTAGATGCCCAAAAGATTTTACCTTTTACTGAAAATTTCCATTCTTTTACCTACTTTGTCTATCCTTTTCTCTATTTTCTTGAACATATTAATAAAAATTATTTGTAGGTCCTTGTTTGCTAATCATAATATCTCAATCATCTATGACTCTTTCTTTTCTTTGTTTCTCTTGATTTTTGGACAAATAAACTTGATCTTCCACATCTAGTAATTTTTTAATGCTAGACATTTTGTATAATAATATTATAGAAGGTCCAGATGATATTGTCTTCCACCCAAGATTGCTCCATCTTTCTTCTGTTAAGCAGATAGGATGGCAGTTGGTCATGTCAGTGTAACCAGGTGTCAATCTGAATCAGAATCTAATTTTAGTTTTGGTAAGTACACTTCTGGTTCTCCTCTGTTCCTATGGTGTGGCCCTCCAGAGCTTTCAGATGAGAGCCCAATGGGTCTTTATCTCCCCAGTTCTAAAATATATCAGCAAGTTTTCAGTTTAGCTCTTTAAGCTTTTGCCCCACGGAGCCTCAAAATTTAGCAACCGTCTTGATGAAAAGACTGTCTGTGTGTTTGGGAAACTCTCCAGTCTTCTGTGAAAACCAAAATCTCTGCAGTAGTTTTATGTGAGGGGCAGCCTATGGCTTTACTTAGAATTTGTAAATAAGTCCCATGTAAAAACGACCTGTAGATTGTTAATGTCAATTCCCTACCATCTCTTATGCTTTTGTATCTTCCCTCTTTTGTTTTTGGGCCCCCCTTCCCCATGGCAGTTCTTCAATTTTTTAGCACCATGAAACTGGGGGATTTCACTTAGCAATTCAGAAGTTTGGGGGCTAGTTTTTTAGTCCCTAGATAGTTTCAGAATTTAGTTTACGTCTTAGTTTATTCAGTTATGTGTTTGAGGTCTCTCACATCTCCAACAAGTCACTGAAGCCCCATATGACTGCTAAAACAGTTGTTAGTGGGTTTTCTTTTCTTTTTTTCTTTTCTTTTTTTGTTGGACATCATCAGCTCACCACTGAAAACTTCTCACTTCCCTGGACTTTGAATGTATTTAGTTCCTGTTTCTCAAGCTCTGTCATTCCTTAATGAACATATAATTTACTTAGATTTTTCTCACTGTTGTTGTGAGTGTTGACCTGTCACCACTTACTACATCCTTTCTGGAAGGTAGACATTCTTTCTGATGCCCTTAACAGATTTTTAAAAAATATTTTGTTCCACTTTATTTTTTGGTCCAAAATACGTTTGTTCATCATTGTTGGAAGCAGAAGTCTAGAGACTGGTTTCTATACATTTTTGGATTTTAGGGAAAATAGACTAAATTGAATTTGGTAAATACAAATCAGGCTTGTGTGAATAAATGATAAACAGCTCTAGTGACCTTCATTGCAATTAGGGAAGAATCATAGCTTCTCCATTCTAGCACTGAGTATTTTAAATCATATCTCCTCTTGGGTTCTGAAAAATTTCAGCTCACTCCTTTCTGCACTTACAACTATTATCAGCCCTCTCTTTTCTTATCTATTAAACAGGGCCACCAGATGTAACACATGCTCTCCCATTGTCTTACAGTTTTTTCATCTTTTCCTTTCACTCAGTCACTTCATATCAGCCAAGTTCTAAGCTCAGTAGATTCGTCAGTGAAAAAAATCTCCTTATGGAGATTATACTGTAGTAGGAGGAGACAGACAATAAACAAAAGCAATAACATATTTCATAGTTGATACATGATTCTGAGTATGTGTAGCTATTGGTCTTAAATGGGGAAGGGACCTAAGACAGAGATGTCTAATTAAATCCAAGTACTGCAGTCTGTAAGGGACTTAAACTAGATCCTGAGAGTCCTCAAGGACAGGACGGTAGTGACCACCCATAACAATGGATGAAGGTCTAGTATTCAGCTCTTTTATCTCTGCTGATAAACTTTTTCTCTATACATTATAAAGCTTAGATGGTTATAATGTTAAGTTGGGAAGATCAAAGATGTGATGTACAGGAGTAGGGAAAATGATTTCCTATTTTATGTATATCTTGGTTAAAAGAAAAAATTGATACATTAGAGCTAAGCTTCAGGTGCCATTTTACCTATACCTGTGAGTCCATCTTATAGATATAATAAGGATTATAGTATCTGCCAAGTTTCCACTGGTTAGATCAGTCTTTATCTTTTGTTTCCAGCATTTGCAGGGTTTCTTCTGGCCCATAAAACAGAAACTGTTTCTTCCCCCCTCAAGGTATTAGAAGGCAACTTATACCATTCTTCTTAAGTTCATTATTCCTGATAGGTGTGAATTTTCTAATTGGTTACAATGGGAAAGAAGCCTATTAATTCTCTTTCAGATGAGTCTTCTCAAAGAATATCCCCATTCTTCTCCTCTGCATAGGGTAAACTTACTGGGTCAAGCTCTTCCCCTATGAAAGATGTCTACAGTTTCACAAAGGCATGTTCATTTATGCTACAGGTCCAAGCCACACTCTCTACACCATCTTTCCCAGCAATAAAACTGATATGGATTCCTAGCTGGCTTCCCTCTTAATTGCTTCAGAATCTGTAGACAAAGCAGTGTGATTGTTCTCTCCAAGACACCCAGTGGTTTCTTTTGAGTTATTCCAGAACTCCAAAGGGCCACAAATCCCCCCAAAATTTCCAGGAATTTGTATTATTTAAAACACTGCTCTTTCTTGAAGAATCCATAATGTATGTGTATCAGGAGAGAAAAATCTCATAAAAGGTAGGCATACTAAGGTTCGATAAATAGTATGAGAAGGTGCTACTACAAGGAGGCAGCCTGGCTGAGGTGGCAGTGGTGACACAGTGATGAGGATGAATCTGGGGTAGACATTAATAACAGTCTCAGGGAAGCAAAGATGATACACTTGGACCTTGAGTTGATAATCTTTTCTTTTCCTTTCTTTTTTTTTCAAAATAATGGAAGGAAAAGAAAAAAATGACTAGGAGGAAATAGTATTTTCTGGCCTCAAAGAGGTTATAAATTATTACAATAAAAAATTTTTGAAAAGGGAAGAAAGTAATAAAACAATAAACCATTGGCCTGAAAGTTATTCATAAAAATTGGGTCTAAGTTGGTTCAAGATTACCCTGAAGTCACAAAGCATACAAGCAAGAAGAGCATGGAGTAAAATATCAAAGGTGTTAAAAGAAAAAAAAACCTCACCAACCTAGGATTTTGTATACATCAAAATTATCATTCAGAAATGAGGAAAAATAAAGACTTTTTCAGGCAAACAAAAATCAAGTGAATTTTTGCCAGTAGACCTGCTTTGCAAAAAATATTAAAAGAAGTTCTTCAGAAAGAAAGAAAATTATATATATTATTAAATTATTTATGTATATAATTATATATACTATTAAATTATATAAATTATTAAATTATATAAATTATATTATATAGAAGTAGGATCTATTTGAAGAAAGGAAGAGTGTTATAGAAAAAATAAATGAAGATAAAATAAAAATTTTTTTCTTATTCTTGACTGATCTCACAGATAACAGTTTGTTCAAAATAGCAATGTATTTGGTGATTATAGCTTATGGATAAGTGAAATGAATGACAAAAATGTTCTAAAGGATGACAGCAAAAAATTAGAAATACTGTTATAAGTTACCTCCACTAACTGTGAAACAATATAGTGCTACTTGAAAGTAGAGTTGAACTATTTGCAAATGCATATAGCAAACTCTAGAACAACCTCTGAAAAAAAATTTTTTAAGTATAACTGATATGGTAAGAGATGAGAGAAAATGAAACAGTATAAAATGCTCAATTAAAACCAGAAAGTCAGAAAAAGAGTGAAAGACAAAACAAAACAAAAAACTCAAAAAATAGGGCAACAAATAGATATCAGTTGCAAATATGATAGCTATTAATCGAACTGTACAATGACTTTAAACATGAATAATCTAAATATACTAATTAAAGGACAGAGACTGTCAGAGTGGCTCAATCATATGTTGTCCATGAGAAACCCTCTTTCAATATAAGGACACAGATAAATTAACAAGAAGGGATGGAGAAAGATTTGCCATGCTAACACTAATCAAAAGGAAGCTGGAGTAGCTATACTAATTTTAGACAAAGCAGACTTTAGAACAAGGAAAATCATCAGGGAGAAGGAAGGTTACTACATAATGATAAAGGGGTTTATTCTCCAAAAAAGACATAACAACCCTTAGGGAATATGCACTTAATAACTGTGCATTAAATTACATAAGATAAAAAGTTACAGAATTTCCAGGAGAAACAAATTCACTATTTTAGTTGTAGAATTAAACAACCCTCAATAAATAATTGACTGCTCCAGTAGGCAGGAAATCAGTAATGATGTAATTCAACTGAACTGCACCATCAATCAACTGGATATAATTGACATGCATAGGATACTTCAAACGACAACAGCAGAATATACATTCTTCTCAAGCTCACATGGGACATTCACCAAGATAGACCACATTCTAGGCTATAAAGTTCTTCTTAACAAATTTAAAGGAATAAAAGTCATATGAAGTATGCTGTCAGACCATAATGTAATTAAAGTAGAAATCAATTACAGGAAGATAGCTGGAAAATCCTCAAATATTAGGAGATTAAACAATATGCTTCTAAATAACAAATGGGTCAAAGAAGTCTCAAGAGAAATTTTAAAATATTTTAACTAAATAAAAATGAAAATACAACTTATGAAAATTTGTGGGATGCAGAGAAAGCAGTGCTTAGAGGAAAATGTATAGAATTGAATGTATACATTATGGAAGAAAAGAAATTTAAAATCAGTAATCTAATTTTCCACCTTAGGAAACTAGAAAAAGAAGAGCAAATTAAATACTATCTAAGCAGAAGAAAAGAAATAATAAAAATTAGAGCAGACATCAATGAAATTGAAAATAGGTCAACAGCAGAGAAAAACAACACCAAAAGCTAGTTCTTTGAAAAGATCAATAAAACTGGTAATCCTGGCTCATCAAGAAAAACAAAAAAGACACAAATTACTAATATCAGAAACAAAAGAGGGATTATCACTAGTGATCCCATGGACATTAAAAGGATAATAAAGCAATATAAATAACTCTATGCCCACAAATTTGAAACCTGACATGAAATGGACCAAACTCCTTGAAAGATACAAATTCATATAAGGAGAAATTCACATAAGGTGAAACAGATCATCTAAATAACCCTGAATAAACTGAATAAATAATTAAAAACCTTCCAAAACAGAAAAGAGCAGGCCAGGTGGGATCACTAGTGAATTTTATAAAACATTAAGGAAGAAATGACACCAGTTCTCTACAATCTCTTCGAGAAATAGAAGCTGAAGGAATATTTCTTCATTTATTCTATGGGCCAGCATTACCCTAGGACCACAACAAAACAAAGATGACAAAAGAAAGGAAAACTACAGAGCAATATCTTTCATGAATATATGCAAAATTGCTCAACAAATTATTAGCAAATCAAATCCAACAATATATAAAAAGAATTATACAACATGTCCAAGTGGGATTTATTTCAGGTGTACAGGGTTTGTTCAACATTAAAAATATCAATTAATGTAATCAATCACATCAACAGATGAAAGAGAAATTGTATGACCATGTGAATAAGTGCAGGAAAAGCACTTGACAAAATCCAACACCCATTTATGATAAAGACTCTCAGCAACTAGGAATAGAGGGGAAATTCCTCAATGTGATTTTTTAAAAAACCCATATTTTAAAAATCTGCAGCTAACATCATTCTTAATGGTGAGGTGCTCTCTCCCTAAGATCAGGAGCAAGGCCTCAATGTTCCCTATCACCACTCCCATTCAACATTGTACTGGAAGTCCTAGCTAATTCAATAAGACAAAAAAGGGAAATAAAAGGTATACAGATCAAGAAGGAAGAAATAAAGCAGGTTTTCTTCCTAGATGACATGACTGTTTATGTAAAAATTCCAAAGAAGCAACCAAAAAATTCCTGGAACTAAAAAATGATTATAACAAGTTTTTAGGATACAAGATTAATACGCAGAAGATTTTTTATTTTCCTATAGCACAGCAATGAGCAGTTGGAATTTGACAGTACAAAGAGAACACCATTTACTTTAGGACTAAAAATTGAAATATTGAGGTCTAAATCTAACAAAATATGTACAAGACATGTATGAAGAAAACTACAAAACTCTGATGAAAGAAATCAAAGAAGATATAAATAGAGATATTGATACTCATGGATAAGAAGATTTGATAGTGTTAAAATGTCATTTCTTTCCATTGTGATGTGCAGATTCAATGTAATCCCAGTCAAATATCAGCAAGTTATTTTGAAAAGCTATTTTAAAAGTTAATATGTAAAGGCAAAAGAACTAGAATAGCTACACAAAACGAAGTTGGAAGAGTGACCCTACCCAACTTCAATACATACTATAAAGATACAGTTATTAAAACACTGTAGTATTGGGAAAATAATAAACAAATAGATCAATAGAACAGAACAGAGACCCCAGAAATGGATCCACATAAATAGTCAACTGTTCTTTGACAAACGAGCAAAAGCAATACAATGGAGCAAGGACAGTCTTTTCAAAAAATGATGCTGGAATAGCCAGACATCCACATGGTAAAAAAAGTTAATCTAGACACAGACCTTACACCTTTATAAAAATTAACTCAAAATAGATCATCTACTTAAATGTAAAATGAAAAACTACGCAACTTCTTAAAAATAACCATAGGAGAAAATCAAGGTGACCTGGGTTTGGCATTGAGTTTGTAGATACAACACCAAAAGCATGATCCATGAAAAAAAACTGATAAATGGGACTTTATTACAACTTAACACTTCTACTCTACAAAATACACTGTTATGAGAATGAAAAGCAAGCTTCAGATAGGGAGAAAATATTTGCAAACATATCCAAATAAAGAACTTGTATAGAAAATATACAAAAAACTCTTAAAAAATAAAAACCAAGCAAGCCAATTTTAAAATGGGCAAAAGATCCAAACAGACACCTCACTAAAAAAGGTATACAGATAGAAAATAAGTATATAAGATGCTTTATATCATATGTCATTAGGGAATTTCAAATTAAAATAATAACGAGATATTATTATATACCTATTACAGTGGCTAAAACCTAACACTGAAAACACCAAATACTGGTGAAGATGCAGAGCAACAGGAACTCTTATTTTTTCCCATGGGAATGCAAAATAATGCAGCCACTTTGGAAGATAGTTTGGCAGTTTCTCACAAAGCTAAGTATAGTCTTACCATATGATCCAGCAACTGCGCTCCCTGGTATTTATCTAAATGAGTTGTAAACTTATGTCCATGCGAAAACTTGCACACAAATATTCATAGCAATTTTATTCAGAATTGCCAAAACTTGGAAGCAACCAAAATATCCTTAAGTGAACGTATAAACAAATTGTGGTACATCCATAAATGGAATATTATTTAACAATAAAAAGAAATGAGTTATCAAGCCACAAAAAGACATGGAGGAACCTTAAATATATATTGCTAAATGAAAAAAAACAAGTCTGCAAAGGCTACATACCATATAATTCCAAGTATATGACATTCTGGAAAAGACAACACTATAAGACAGTAGAAAATCAATGGTTGTCAGGGGCTCAGGGACAGGGAGGGAGGGAGGGATAAATACACAGAGCACAGAGGATTTTTCGGGTGGTGAAATTATTTCGTATGATACTCTAATGATGGATACATGACATTATACATTTGTCCAAACCCATAGAATGCACAACTGCAAGAGTGAACCCTAGTGTAATCTGCAGACTTTAGTTAGTAATAATTATTCAATATTGGGTTATCAGTTGTAACAAATGTATCACACTAATGCAATATATTAACAGGAAAAACTGTGGGAAGTGGGGAACTCTGTGCTTGCCACTCAATTTCTCTGTAAACTTAAAAACTGCTCTAAAAATATAAAGTTTATTAGTTTAGCCAAAATAAAAAAAAAATGAAAAGAGAAGGAAAGGAAAGAAAAAACAATACCCTAAGTAAATTTTTAGAACAAGCTCTGCTATGAACTAACAGTGTGATTTCAGGCAAGTCATATAAGTCTTCTGAGCCTCAGTTTCACCACCTGTAAAATGGAGGGCCTGGACTAGGTGGTCTCTAATTTTCCTCCAAAAAGAAGGTCCTATCATTCTGTGACTATCTATATAAAGATGCCTGGTCTCCAATATATTTTAAGGTAGAAGGAAAGAGTATTTTGTAAGAAAATAGTTCATCAGTTTAAGCAAAACTTAAAGGAATATTATTACACAATTCCGGCAAATAAATGAAACTGAATACAATTCTTGGATGAATTTGGTGATCAAATGGTATTTACGTGAAAGGAATAATAGGAAATGGAACATAAATATGTATTGATGAAGCATTCATTTAAAGAAGATAGAATTAATGCTTTCAAAAGATAACTTCAGATGTCTCAGATGCCATGAAATTAAATGGCATGGCCAAATGATAGCAAAAAGCTTGTCAATAAATGGGGAGTCTATGAAAATCATTGTAAAATGATTTGTCCTTGAAATTTTATGTAGAATATACTCATCTTTATGAATCAGGCTATGATGTGTACAGAGATGATGAAATAAAGACGTGTTTCTGCCTGACATGCTAAGCTTCGGTCAGATGTGGCCTCTGGCGTGGGTGGACGAGGCAGCTGCCTCTGAGGAGAGGTCACAGGTTTACTGTTACAGATGAGAAAATACAACCAAAATCACATGCTTGTCGTAGCAGAACAGGAATTAGAGCCTAAGATGCAATGTGCACTGACTAGCAGCATCAAGCAGCACAGCATAATGATTAAGAACCCCAAATACATGGTTTTCATATTCCAGCTCTGCCATTCACAGGCTGTGTGACCTTAGGCAGCTTACTCAGTTTACCCTGTTCCTCCATTTCCTCTTTTGTAAAATGGAGATAATAATTGTAACTATCCTTAGTGAGGATAAAATGAGTTAATGAGTTAATATTTGTAAAGTGCTTAGCTGAGATCCTGGACCATACTATTATATGAGTGTTTGTTACATTAAAAAAAAAAAATGTATTCTTACCTCCTTAGTACTAGCCCACTATCCTATGAGTCAAAACTTTTTAAAAGATGCAAGGAAATAAGTCAAAATATCTCCCTGTATCATCATTTAGGTGCATGTAACAGAACACTCTACTACGCCAGATTAAACAAATAAGGGTTGCTTTTCTTACATCACAAGGAGTCCGGAAGCCTTGTGCTCACACTGGTTCAGCAGGGAACTGATGTCAGTGCCGACAGCCCTTAGATTTTCTGTTCTGTCTCTCACTCTTATAAGATGGCTACTGTAGCTTCAGCCATCAAATGTGCAGTGAAATAGGAAAAAAATGGGGAAAAAGAGGACTGCATCGGTAGAATAGTTCTCAGAAGTTCTCCCAGCAGATTCTCACTTTACTCAGAACCACAGCTTGGCCCAGCTACAACACTGTGTTCCAAGCAAGAATCTTCTAAATGTCCTGTGGGTCTGATATCTTCTCCAATGTTCAGAGCCTCGCTGTCACTGATGTGAGCAACTCACCTGCTCTTTCTGACAGAGACGCATTTGGGGAGGAATGGAAACTGGATGCTCAGCTCCTGGGGGTGAGGTGTCAGAACACACCTTGGCTCCAGCAGGCCTGCTGGAATACCAGGGTCTTCCCTTGCGTGAGGGAAGAGAGAGTTCTCTGGGCTCTCAGTTGGCTAGCTTCGCAGGTCATTTAATCTGGCTTCTGGCACTTGGCAGGATTGCTTGATTCTGCCATCTCTCATGGCAAATCACATGTCTCTTGAAAACAAAATGATGGTGCTTGGTTTAATTTTGTCAAACTCCACTTTTGTGCTGGATATTTATTATGCTAGTTTCTAAAACTAATTTTTCTTTTCTTTTTTTTTTTTCTAAAACTAATTTTTAATAGTTCTGTGGAACACTAACACAGGGGGCCAATAAGGATGGAGGCAGGAAAAGCAGTTCTGCAACAACAGTAGAAATAGAAATGAAGGTTCAGATTTGAGAAATAACAAATTCCTGGAATAGACTAATGACTGGGTGTTATGGTAGAACCTGTGAGTGGTCTCCCAGTACCTAGTTCTCCCTGGTATTAGTTTGCTAGGGATGCCCTAACCAAGTACCACAAATTGGGTGGCTGAAACAATGGAAATAATTTCTCTCACAGTTCTAGAGCCTAGAAGTCCAAAATCAAGGTGTCGGCAGGGTTGGTTCCTTCGGAGGGCTCTGAGGGAGAATCTGTTCCAGGCTCCTTTCCTCACTTCTGGTAACTGTATGCAATCATTGGTGTTCTGTGGCTGTCATCTCTCCAGTTTCTGCCTCTGTCTTCACATGGCATCCTCCTGTGTGTCTGTCTTCTTATAAGGACATTGGGGTAGGGACCCCACCCTACTCCAGTATGACATAATCTTAAGTAATTAAATCTGCAATGTCCTTGTTTTCAAATAAGGTCTCTATCTGAGGTATGGGGGGTTAGACTTCAACATATCTCTCTGAGGGATGCAATTCAATTCATAATATCCCCCCTCTATGCTAACGGGGTCCTGCTTTGGGGCTGGGCAGGTGGCCACCCAGAATGGAGGCTGCTTTCCCCAGGTGTGGCAACAAGGATGAAAGCCAGACACTGAGTGAAGGTGACGATGTTGTGTAGCAGTTTCTTCTGGAAAACTTCCTTCAGAACAAAAATGTAGTTTGCATTTTGAACTTTGGTCTTTTCCCGGACTAGCGCTATGCGGTGGGACACTCACACTCTCTCCTGATGCTGGGCAGGGGCGGCAGCCGCAGCTCCCAGTCAGCCACACGATCACGAGGGTGTGCAACCGATACCCGACAGTGTACTGTAGTCAATAAACTGCATGAGCTATTCAACTTTTTATTATACAGTAGGCTCCATATCAGATGATTTTGCCCAACTGTAGGCCGATGTAAGTGTCCTGAGCACATTTAAGGTAGGCTAGGCTATGATGTTTGGTAGGTTAGTGTATTAAATGCATTTTTGATTTAGGATATTATCAACTTCCGATGGATCTATCAGGATGTACCCCATTGTAAGTCGAGGAGCATCGTATGTGTACCTTTTTGACCCATCTTCATGTTTTTTCCACCCTGCTTCAAGTAATAAGGTTGTCAGTTCCAGCCAAAGTAGTGTTAAGTCTTACAGATAACAAGAGGAGAGGCTAGGTACGATTCTGAAGCAGGCCTGACAGGGATCTGAGGACCCACTGGGTAAGATGTTAACAGGGCGCTCTTTCTAAAGTGTAATCCAGAAGTCCAACCTGCAGCCTGAGAGCCAACTCTAGTGCACAGGTGTGCTGTTTTTTTCTGAAAATTTTTAAAAATTTGGATTGAAATATCTTTATTAAAGAGTAAATGGCATCTGCTGTAGTTTTCACAGACCCAATCATGCCCTATTACCTTATATGAGACATATCTGCTCTTTGAAGGATTCGAGTTTGAGACTTCTGAAATATCCTGTAAGTATCTGTCCAATACTTATTTAGAAGAGAGTCTGACAGCTGTGGAGAAGAAAGATCCCCTGGCAGTGGTCGTCTACCTTGTCTCTACCACCCAGAGTAATTTAGCTCTGTTCCCCAAATCCTAAATACTCCACCCAGAAAAACAAACACTCTGCAATTACTCTGACACCCATTGGAGTGAAGAAATTTAGCAATCATTTACTGTTAGTCTAGAATGCTCTCGCCTGTTACCACCATACACTCAAGAAGGTTATGAAAACATTTTTTCTAACAACACAGTACCCTCCCTGAGAAGAATTCTGGTAAGTATATTACCTTCAACTTGCTATGCTTCTGGGAGTAGTTTAGCACCATCAAGAGACTGGCATCTCCAGGCACTCTGGCTCTGTCCTTATGTTTTTAACATGGCAGGCTGGTGCTGTTTGCAGAGGTTAGGAACACTGCAGAGGGGACAATTTTTGAGAAGGAAATAAAGAGGGCAATGAAGGCTTGGAGAATTTGAATCACCCAGTAGGTCATCCAGGTGGATCATTCAGAGCAGGAAGACCACATCGTATGCCCCAAAGAGGGATTGTCAGCCCAAGTGGACTTAAACACCAAGTCTTGCTGGATGTGATGAGTTTGGATATATGCATGTGAAGAGAGAACATTCTACGAAGGATGAGGAGCATTGGTAAATGCACTGTCAACACTGGGGAGTTAACCAGATGTTTTGCATGTGTATGCGATCTATCCAATGATTCACGGCTAATCTAGACACTACTTTTTCTAAAGCTTTTTAACGATCTTCCACAGAATCCTTAGTGTTTAGAAATCTCATAACTTAGTGGAGTTCTCTACAGCAAATACAGTTCATTTTTAAATCTGCAAAATCTGTAGCAGCCAGCAATAGCTAAGCCAACACAACTGCCAGTAGCTGCTGCTCATTTGGCTTGTAAAAAACAACTCTTCCTGGTTAACAAGAAAAAAAAAATCTGGCTAATTAAATGCATTGGCACTACATTTCGTATCTACGGCAATTTTTAAAAGCTATAATGAGTATCAATGAGTAATTTTTATCTGTTTCATTAATCTTCCAACTGCCCTCTGGGGCAAAAGAGTTCTCATAGAAACACACATGAATGAGTATACTATACACATTAAGTTATAAAAGTGTGATTTCTTAATTGGTTTTGAGGTCAAATAATTCCTAAAAGTGGCTTTCTCAATGCAAAATGTGGACATTATAGTGTATTTATAGTGGTGAAAAACTGGAAACAACCTAAACATCCCCAAACAGAGAAAAGTTTAAGCAAAATATATGTCCATATGACATTGTGCTATGCAGTCATTAAACATGATATTTACAAAGAATTTTAAGTAATAAAAGAAAATTCTTGTTAATTTAAGGCTAAAACATCTGTGTGATGCAAATTCTCATAAAGTATATGACAACCAGCTAAGTACATATCATAAAAAGACTGGCAGGAATATGATAAAACATTCATTGTTTTCTCTGGGTCGTGAAAATGGGGATGATGTTTTGTTCTGAAAAATTTCCCTGTTTTAATATCATAAATATGCTACTTTTATAATGAAAAAAATTAGCAATTCAAAGGTGTCTTTTCTGTGATATTGAGAGGATTTTCCCCATGCCCAAGCCTCTCAAATGGAAATGTCTCAATTTCCACCCTTTCAGTGGAGATAAATAGGAAGGGGTAAAAATTATTTGTCCAAATATAGTGATATTATAACAAAATGCTTATCTAATGTAAATGTAGAACCAAAGGAAATGTGTAAACATTGAATATTGTAAGGACATGCATAAACACAATTCTTCTTCTTGAATTTTTAGGCAAAGACCTATAGTTATATTAAGTTGGCTTCTTGAAATACAATGTAAAGGAGACACAGGGGTCCCGTCATTTCCAAAATTAGCAGATATTAATCATCACCAATATGTCCGACATCTTTCCCGTCCAAAAATTTTTTTAAAGGAGGAATGAAGAATCTGTACCAGTTTTTAGAAGTACTTAAGGAAGAGTATCTTCAGCCCATATGTGGCCAGGAGTAAGAAATATTACAACAATCAAAAACACTAATATAACTAGAAGGTACAACAGGGTCCTGAAACCTTCCCTTGGTGTTTCTTATGTTCATCAGTATCCATGAAGTTCAACTGGATATGGTTCTTCTACTCTATTCCCACTAATTGTGCTGTAGAATGAAAAAGCTAAAAAAGTGACACCCAAATACATCTTCTATACAATGAAAAACTGTATTTTTTAAACCAAATATGGAGTCATCATGTAAATGCTTACAAGCAAATAATGTATTACATTTCATAAAAAGGGATAACCTACTGAGTGAACTTCTAGGAGCAATAGTATTATTTACACTGGAAAAATACAAACTGTGTGTAGATTAATATTTTTTTCCACAAAGAATACCTGTAAAACATGACTAAAATTATTAGATATGGTTTGAAAAGCAAACAGCAAATCTGGACTTGTTAATAAGTAGTTATCAAGAAGTTCCAAAAATTGGGGACTGAAATTCTCATAAAATAGTATGTGAGTCAAAGTTCATGCAAATGTTTCATTTTTTTTTTAACACAAAACTATCTCATCAGTTAGTAAAACACAAAATAACTAAAGCAAACCTATTAGAATAGGTTCCAAACTCTTATCTGAGTCTTGTATGTATTCATTTCAAAAGAACCTAACTACAGGAAAAAATTCAAATTGCTTCATGAAAATATTTTATTTTTTAATGATGGGGACAGGGAGTCTTATTAATTATTTTCTAAAATATAAAGTAGGAAGGGTATATGGAACTTTGAAAATATCACACAAACTCATAAAACTACGTTAAGGCCTTAGATAGATCTTCAATAGATCCACCTTTTATCCCCCCTTGCAATCTTATAAACATGTAGCAAGGACACGATTAAAAAAAAATAGACTCAACTTTACATCACAATAATGACTACAAATCATCAGCAACGAATAGCTTTATGCTATTATGCTATTATATACTGCTTTATGCTAGTAGAATTTTCTTGTGACATTAGTTTCTATTAGCATAATTATAGTGCCAATTTAAAAAAATCTAATGGGTCTCTATTGCAGTTTAGAACTTGATTGGAAAAATTCAGGAAAACATTCATGATTTGCTACTCTTTTTACCTCTAACACTATGCTTTCCCTGCCTCCCCTCAATCCACATCCTCTGACTCAGAGACTATTTGGAGAGGACACCTGTTTTAAATGGATCCACAGGAAATACCTATGTTGTCTTTTCATAATCTGACCTTGCATCTAGTTGGCTGAAATGTGATCTTGATTGGAAAAAAAAAAAAAAATGCTGCCCACAGACTGATGCAACTTCAGTGCGACAACATTTACTGGAAGTCAGAGGGAATCCAGTTTATATTTATTTTCCTTCCACCAAGCCCTGGTATTGTAGTGTAGGAAGAAAATAAATAAGTAAAAGGGCAAAACCAGTTGAACCCCCAAAAGATTAGGATTAAATTACACACACACGGGTTTGACATCCAAACTCAGAATGATCTGTTTTTAAGCTGAACGCAATCTTGTAGCAGAAACTGTCACCTGACCCTCCTACCTTTATGGCTTTTTTTTATAAACCTCTTGCCCAAAGTTCATATTCTGCCTTATGTTATATATCCATATGATATTAAAAATCTCTTGTGCAGGGTACCCTACCCATTGAAAGCGGAATTTAGAAAGGAGTTTCACAGTGGATCACAGTGGACTGTCCACACTAAAAAATTCAACTGGGTCCGAAATGATGCAAGTCACTGGGGGCTACCTGTGCTGCTTTTCACCCCACGTGCATACTCCTCTTGCCAGAGAACTAACCAGGGACGAACCAGGGAAGTCAGCCGCAAGTCCCCTGGAGGGAACGTTTGTGACACTTGTGTTCCCTGCTTCAGTCCAGGTTCCGCGTCCCCTCGCCCCCGGGCCGCGCTCCCTCTCCGCCTGGCAGATGCCACCGGCGGCGGCCCCGGAAGCTCGCCCCGGTCGCCCTCGACGCCTAGGGGGCGCCCCCCGGCCGGGTCTCCCGGTGCCCCGCGAACGCAGAAGCAGAATGACGACGGTGACGAAAGAGATGACGCCACGCCGCCCGCCCAGCCGCAGCCTGCCGCGTGGAGCGCCCCCACACAGCGCCGGGCCCGCGCAGGTCGCCCGCGCGCTCGCCGCCGCGCCCGTCCCTCGGGGCGCGCGCCCCGCCGTAGCCCTCGCCCCGCCCCGGCCCGCGCCGGCCGCGCCACGGTTCCCACGGCGCTCGCCCTCACGCGCCCGTCGCCTCCCGTCCTCCCCGCTCGCGGCCCAGCCCGCCCAGGCCTCTCGCGAACATGGCGCTTGTCCCCAGCCAGGTGCTGCGGGTGGCGATCCTACTGTCCTACTGCTCTATCCTGTGCAACTACAAGGCCATCGAAATGCCCTCGCATCAGACCTACGGAGGGAGCTGGAAATTCCTGACGTTCATTGATCTGGTAAGGCCGTCCCTCCCCTCCCCCGACCGCCCCGCACCCCGTGCCTGTGTGTGTTTGGGGTGCGCGAGCGCGCGCCTCTCCCATCGACCCTCGTCGTCACCTCTTCCCCCATGAGTGCGTCTCAAGGCCTGGCTGCCCCAGCAGCGGCGTCTTCTGAACCACCCGTCCTTACCTGGTAGCTGGGGCACGAATGGAGGTGGGGCGCAGCCAGGTGGTGGGCTTTTTGGAGGGGAACACAGAACTGCTTCTAAGAGGTAACACGGGAAGATTCTTCAACTAACAAAAGCATCGGATGACCTTGATCGTGAATGACCTCAGACCCATTCGCCCTCAAGGTGCTTTCTAGAGCACCCACCGTGGGATAAACTGGCAGCAACTCAAGGAAACTGAGTTTTGTCTAGTTACTTGGAGCTTCGCCTGAAAGGACCCCAAATGCTCCTCATCAGGGAAAGAAAGCACTTAATAAAGTTATCTTTGCATCTGTTTTTTGCCCATTGTCGGTAATCTACTTCCAACCTTTTCCCCCAAAACACTAGAGAGAGATTTTCAAAATGCATTCCCAGTGTGACTGTACACTCTTCTGTGTCTTCCCTGTAAAAGTTTGCAGTAGTATGCAGAAGCAGCTCCTCTATTGGCACTACATGACCGGCTTGACAGGTGCAGGTCATTATTATGATGATGATTTGCAAAGCTTATCTACTTCTGGCACCAAAAGCGCCCCCACAGAGAATCAGAACCTGGGCATAATGCCCAGTAATGACATTGGGTGAACCTACAAACTTCAGGGTGAGAGGTGACTAAGACTTGGTCTCACACACAACAAGAGATTTATTAGGTATGAGCAGAGTGTTAAAACAAAGGCAGCGAAGTTCTAAAGGACTTAGAGAAAATGTTGAACAGGACTGTCTGTCCAAGATTATATATAAAGTTGGCCACACCAGCAACATTATAATCTCTTGTTGACCCTCCATTTTGATGAAGAGAATTTGAACCTATTTAAAGATATTTCCAAAGGCTTAGGATGCCTCAAAGAAATGCAGTCAGAGGCTGTTGGTTTAGAAATACCACCTTATATTAACATTATATTAGATACTTTCAAAGAGGAATTTAAATGATTTTTACCAGCAGTCTCCAAACTGCACATACTCTTAGGCACACACGATTTTCCAGGACATATAGTGTTGCAAGAGTATCAGTTTTCAGATCCTCAATTTCCAACTCTTTCTTGAAACTAATCTGCCTCTGAACATGCATGGTGCCTGCCAGTTCTCCTTTCTTCCTGCCCATTCATCTAAGTGATGAGCACATGACGAGGCTCTAGACTGCGTTTTTCTGTCTTTCCTGATAGATGGTTGTCACCAGGACTATCTTCATATTCGATTGAAAAATGAAGTTGGAGTCGTTTTGACAGACGTATTGGGTTGATTGGCTTGTCAATGAGGATTGGCTTTGCCAATTACTTTATGTAGCAGATATTTACCATAGATTGAGCTAAATCTGCAGCTCTGAGGTTCTGATAAATATGTATATAAAGCAAGATACCATATGCAGAGCGCTAGAAATCATGTCCCTTTTTCAAGTGTTTAAACTTATGTTAAAGATGTTTAGATCTTATTTAAAAATATGTGCATAGATTTTTCAGAATTCAGATTTAGGGGCTATATGAGCAAAGCTCCTTTTGGCTCATTGCCTTATCCCACTCCCAAGTCAGATCTCACTTAGAGCTGGCCCATTTGAGTGTCACCAAGGAGCAGTGCTGAGCTAAAATACTCTACCAGAGTCATAGGTAGCATGAACGGCAGCCTCCTGGCATTAGGTGCTATTTTGGGGAAGCAACGGGAAGGGTTAGCAGGTGAAAACGGTAAAAATTGAGGGTGTTGGTTAATCCAAGAGAGATGCTTCTCATGTTGGCATTGCTTACTTTGTGTTAAGAAACAAGGCTCACCAGAAACAATATACCCCTCAAAACCTGTGTGTGACATGAAACTGTAGTGGAGTCCGTTTGATATGCTGTCATACAGTTTAACTTTAACATTTGATGATTGGACTAAATAACACTAATCACCATAAGTACACCTTTTTTCTATCCTAGAATTCAGACAATAAATTCAAATTTGAAACTTTTACTTTGTTTCATATTTAGATTCAGTTTGTATAGGCCTTTAGCTAATCATTCAAACTTTTTACTCTCTGTGGCTCTTGATTGAAATATAATTATCATTAACCAAGAGTTCCTCTGAGAAAATATTTCTAAAATCTATTCCTAAAAACACTCACACAAAGTTTTTTTTTTTTTTTATTAATAGAGATTTAGAGTCCTTAGAGCTTAAGTATTGTGCAGCTGTTAAAACAACCAACCCGTCAATCCTCAATAATGGCATGAAAAGATTGGGCTACTATAATGTAGCCATTTAACTTTTCATTCTTTATGTTAAAAAAAAAAACAATAAACTTTATTACCTAGTGCCTTGTACAAATTTAATGATTCAAAGTTTATTGGAGCAATTTTGGAACAGGGTTTAGCTTCTTAACATTTTAATAAGGCCCTTTTTCTAGCCAACTTGGATTTCAGGGAGTCAGGGCATTTATATTGAAGGCCACAGTTGGATGCTGTGCTCCATGGCATCAGTTTACCAGAATGTGAGTCAGAATCTCAGGTTGCATGCATCCAGGAGCAGATGGTTATGTGGTGGTGGCCAGCTGTATTTATATCTCTCTTTGGGTATGAGAGTTATTCCAGTAGAATAGAGCTCATGGTCACAAACTGAAATGCAAATTGTCACTCCCCGTAATTGTATACTGTTATTCCGCAACAGCACTGAAAAACTTAAGAGAACTAAAGTGCTTATGGAAAATTGAAGTGAGTAAGTGGAAAAAGAACACTGTCTTGGTGTGGTAGGCAGAATAATGGGCCCCCAAAGATGTCCACATGCTAATGCCCAGAACCTGTGAATATGTTAGGTTACATGGCAGAGGGGAATTAAGGTTGCTAATCAACTGACCTTACAATAGGGAGATTACCCTGGATTATTTAGTCCAGCCCAGAGTAATCACAAACATCCTTAAAAGTGGAAGATGGAAACAGAAGAGTCAGTTGGAGGAAGGTGTGACCGTGGAAGAAAATCACAGAGAGATGCAACCTTGCTGGCTTTGAAGATGAAGGAGGGGGCCACCAGCCAAGGAACGTGGGCAGTGTCTTGAAGTTGGAAAGGAAAAGGAAATGGATATTCCCCTAGAGTTTCTAGAAGGACCGTGGCTCTGCTGACACCTTTATTTTATCCTGGTGAGATCTATTTTAGACTTCTGACCTCCAGAATTAGAAAATAATAAATATGTGTTGCTTAAGCCTCTAAATTTATAGTAATTTGTTACAGCAGCAATAGAAACCTCATATATTTGGCTTTGAAGCCTCTGACCTAGAAAAAAACTCAACAGTTTTTGTATGAAATATATGCAGTGACTCAGCTAGTCCTTTATATATATTAGGTAACTGGTTAGTTTTAGCTTTAACCAAAATGTAGATTTTTGCCTGGATCTCTGAAACTATGTATAGGAGACATGCATACATGTTAACCAGGGGCGATATAAGAATCTATAAATACTGCGCAACATTGGAAAATCTAGGTATTTACTGTGAATTATTTCAAACTATTGTTATGCGACATGCCAGGCCAGGAGAAGGAATACTGTTAACTGGAAATAAGCTAGAAAGAAAAATAATTAAAACTAACTGAAGTTTAAATATTTCTTTAGTCAGTATCACAGGTGATGAATTTTCTTCAAATGGTGCGGATTCATTTACTTATTTACTAGCTAAGTAATTCTCCAAGTTACATAATAATTGGTGATGAATTTTCTTCGAATGGTGCGGATTCATTTACTTATTTACTAGCTAAGTAATTCTCCAAGTTACATAATAATTGCTCCCAAAGATAAGAATAAAGAAGAAATGGAACAAAACCATCATAAATTAAAAGAAAAAGGCACCTGTATTTTCAGCTTCAAAGTAGTGCTTAGGGTATAATAAGTATTTAGTAAATGGCTGAATAAATGAAACTTTCTTTTTCCAAATTGTCAATGAGTATTCTCTTCTTGTTCTGTCTCCTCCCAAAACATTCAAAATGATAGGAATTTTAAAAATATATCAACCAGATCTCTATTCAGATGTATATAGTAAAATGTCTAACAAATGAGTCAAAGTCAACTTCTTTGAAAAACATAAACCGTATATTTGTCATTAAAAATTAAGTTAATATTGATATTGGATTTATAACTTTTGATTTGTAAGGATTGAAACCAAGATCTGGCTAGTCCATTTGCTCACCATCTTCAGGGTTATTCTTAGGGCTACTCGTTGCTCCTGTACTAAGTTGTCATTCATGCTTTGGCAGAACATTGCTGTTTAGGCCCTGCCTACTCAATGGTGTGAGCTAAGGACCAGCAGAATCAACTTATTCTGGGAGCAGGTGAGAAATGAGGAATCTCTGGCTTCACCCCAGACCTTCTGAATCAAAATCTACATATTAAGATCATCAGGTGATTCCAACGCACATTCTAGTATGATAAATGTTGCTCGGGGCCACACTTTCTGTTTTGTAATTAACAAGCTATAGGACCCAGACTTAATATATTAATTCTGCTTATTTTCAAAACATATTTAAGGTGATTTTCACAGTAACATAATTAAAAACGTAAAAAAAAATTACAAATTGAAAATAAAAGAAAGAGAAAATATGTATCAAGCACTAGAAATGGGTTAGTTATTACAATTGAGAAAAAAATTAGATAATCTTCAAGGCAACCAAGAAAAGATTTCATGGAAAGATTTGTCTTTTAATTCTATTTTTCCACAAACTGTTTGAAGTATCCTTGTACATGTTTGACTGCATTGTCCCTAGTGCTAGGATAAAGGAAGCATATGAAAATTTATCAGAAAAAATGCCATTTTTTCCAGACACTGACTTTTCGAGGTTATTTATCACCCAAATCCTTATATAAAGGACATTGGATAGAGTAGATAATGTCTTTGATAGGTTTTTACCAGAATATATATAAATATTCTTATAGTCGATGTTTCTTACATCATGATTTTATGAAGGCCAAAAGCATTCTTATATTTTGCCTGGGTGAAGACATTTTTGTAGAGGCTTAAGGTAATATAATCTAGTCACTTTTTAAAAAAATCTAAATCTGTATTGCAAAAGAATTTAGGAAAACCCCAGAGGGAGGATGATAAATAAGGGCTCAGATGTGGAAAAGCTTGGGGTGTTCAAAGAGCAGGAAATGATCAAGTATACCTGGAGGATACAATTTTTGCTTTTAAACATGCCGAGAATTTTTGACATTTAAAAAAATGTTAAAGAGGCAGAATAAGCTGCATAAGTATACTAAGTTTTGCATTTGAGTTAGTCTTATATTTACTTACACATTTATCTTAAAATATACTCTTGACTTCTAGTTCATGGCTTAATTTTAAATAGGAATTAAAACATCTTGAGAAGAGATTTTATATGTCACTATGTAACTATGGTACTTAATTTTGCCAGTCAAAACCACACAGTGCCATGTGAAGGCCAGGAATTCGTTGAGTGCTCAGTGAACACAATTAAGTGGGGTTTTTTTGTTTTGGGTTTTTTTTTTTTTTTTTTTGGATATTATACACAGAAGATGAAACTGCACGATTTTTCCTTCAGGAGACTCAGACTTAACCCTAAAATGTGCACCTAAATCTGAAGGGTTAAATAGTGTTTTTTCCTAATCAAGGGGAAGAATTGTGAGAATAATACTTTTCATAGAGTTCTCTTCACCTATTTTGCAAGTGTTTCTCTTGGATCACACATAAAATAGGGGCCTGGGTTTGTCGGAGTGGGGAAAATAGTTGATGATATAATCACCCATTCCCTCTCTTAGTTGCAAATGTTATTGAAATTACAGAAAGTCATCTGACCACTGGTTGAGGTCACTTCTTTTCCCATCCCAGCCATTCCCCCATGTCTGGTATAACATTTAGCAAAATTGGTAACTGCTCTTGAGGGTTTTCATTTGTTTCTCTGTGTTCCCCTGAAATGTCACATGTTTCTGTGGAAGCGTGAACAATAGTACAATTTTCCACATTGAATCAGATGTTCCTGTGATCCAAGCATGCTTGGAAAAATCTTGCTGCTTAGGATTCCATAACAACATAGATTTCTTTTGTGCAGTCTGTGACTAGACAGTTAAAGGGCCCATTTCTCACCTGCAGGGTAGTCCTGTCCAAGTACAGTGAGAACAGAGCTCCCTTTGAAGGTGAGACCCCTTGATCAGATCCACTGCAGAGTGCAGCAAGATAATGGGATAGAAGCATGGAATTCTAAAAAGTCAGACAATGTACTAACCCTTCACATTGACTTCTATATAGACCTGTAAGGCTGTGTTATAATTTAAATATTTAATTTCAAAAGCAATACATAGTCATTATAGAAAATTTGTATAAGACAGAAAACCATAGGGAAGAAAATATTTTCCATGTTAACTCTCCCTAATTTTCCTTGCATCTTAGCACTTTAGTGCTTCGAGATGGTATTTATTTTGGAATTTTATACACACACAGAAACACACATCAAGAGTCAGACTACAGAGATATATGTATATACATTTATGTACATATGTGTGTGTACATTTATATAATCAGATTTCAGAAAAAATTATATTCTTTTTAAAAATTATTTTTAAATTACAGATATCACTCCAAAATATCATTATTAGTATTTTGATATTTGCATTATCAGTCATGTATAGGCATTTTTTAAAAAACAAAATTCAATATATACCATGGTTTTTATAAATTTATTTTTTAATTGACATGCACCAAAATTTACGCTGTTCAGTGTACAATTCTATAAGTTTTGAGAGATGCATAGAATTGTGTAACCACCAGTCATCTAAAAATATTCCTTCATGTTGCCTTTTTATAGTCACAGCATCCCCTGAATCTCATCA